>NC_048599.1:155302469-155304969 GCF_003668045.3 Cricetulus griseus | reverse complement strand
GTAGCCCTGTCCACTTGGCCCAGCAGAGGACTAGTACAGGGAACCTAAAGTCTGAGGCTGGACTTGCTGTGAGGTTATGAATTTGAGGGTCCCCACCTGAAGGACCCCCCAGGAATGGATGACCACAGTCTCTTCATTCTTCTTCAAATGCAGCACAAAAATCTTACATCCCACTGAACTGACCTAGTAAATTTCAACTTGTAATTGACCATATCTGGCATAGCAACTGGATCCCCAGGGTTGGAGCTCTACTGCTCAGGGGTCTCCTCTAGAATCAGGGATCTGACAAGCTGCATTTGAATACAACAATGCCCCTTTGTGCACTGGAGAAGTAAATTCCCCTTTTAGAGTCTTATTTTTGCCATCCATAAAATGTACCCAGTTATAGCACCTACCATGCAAAGTCTCAATGGCCAAGGCACGCGGCATGCTGGTGCCATGCCTATCTTGTGGTGCACAGTAGGAATTCGGGAATGGTTTTGCCTCAGATAGAAACTCTTGGCAAGCAGTGGGTGGAGTAGGGTGGGGATGAAGCAGTCGGGAGCCTGCTGGTTATTCTGGGCTCAGGGCCTCTTGGAATCAGGGGTCTTGGTGTGGTGGGAGGCGGCTGGCAATGTGGGTGATGAGACAACCTGTGAAGTGCTGTCTGCAGCAGCAGGCGTCACTGCCTTCACTGTGCACAGGCGGGCAGGCGGGCAGGCGGCCAGCCAGCCCCAAACAAAGTCTGGCCCCCAGGGAGGGAGCAGGACACTGATGACAGATGAAGAGGGGCTGGTGCAGGCAGGGCCAGGAGGGGGCAGGGAGGCCTAAGGAGGCAGTGTTTCATGGATGCAAACCTCCAGAAGCTGAAGCCCAGCAAAGTCTGTGTTCAGTACCTCCATTCTGCCTCACACCAGACGCTACATGTATCTTCATTCCACAGTGGGGAAACTGAGGCAGGGAGAGAGAGAAAGAGAGAGAGAGAGAGAGAGAGAAAGGAGAGAGAAAATGTGTCCATGTGTGCAGGCAAGAGATCAACTTCATGCCTTAGGAGCTATCTACCTTGTTTGTTTGTTTGTTTGTTTGTTTGTTTTGAGGCCGTCTGTTACTGAGACATGGAGCACACCAATTCCTCTAGGTTGATTGACCAATGAACCCTTGTGACTCATCTGTCTATGCCTTCCCAGCATTGGGGTCACAAATAGACACTACTATGCTGTCTTTGGGGGTTTTATTTTTAAGATGGATTTTGTTTTTAATGTTGTGTATGTGTGTGGGTGCTTACATGCAGCACCCAAGTAAGGCAAAGACTTCAGATTGCCCTGGAGCTGTCCTATGTGGGTACTGGGAACAGAATGTGGGTCTTCTGCAAGAGCAGTGTGTGGATTTAATAGCAGAGTCATCTGCCTAGGCTGGTTTTTGTGTGGGTGCTGCCTATTGAACTAAGATCCTTATTTTGTGCAGGATCTTCACCTTTATGTCGCTTGACCAACTGAGCCATGACTCCATGTCCCCATGTCCCCATTTCCTAGAAAGGCTCATTCATGGTTCATGTCTCCAGCCTACTGGAATGGTCTAAACCTGAGCACAGGGAAATGGACTTGATTTTCACAATAGATAAAAGGATGAATACTTCATGCCCTTGATGTAGGAACACTCTCACTGGGTAGACAAAGGCAGGCATGGTCACCAGGAGTTGGCTCTGACTTGGTTTCTCTGTGGTCAAAAAGTAACCATTTCTGCCCTCAGCTGACCTAAGCCATTGGGTTCTGGCATCTTGATTCTCACTGTCTCTGATTTTGGGGTGGGAACTCAGAGTGGGCTTGTCCCAAGAACAGAGAGATGAGAAGGGGGAGGAAACAGAGGGATAACAGTATGTCTGCTTTGGGGGCTTTGCTCAGCCCCTCAAACCTGCTTTGTACCCTTTCAAAACCTCTTTGCCTATTCTTCCCACCCGCCTCCAGTCAAGCCCTCTTCATCACTGATATGACAACTTCAAACACAGATGGAAATAAACATAATAAAGGACCCCAAAGACCATCAGGACATATCCCAACCGCACCCGCTAAAGCCCCACATATTCCCTCGTCTTTTATTTTGAGGCAGATTTTAAACATCTTCTCACTTCATTTGCATATGTTTGATGACATGTCTCTGAAACATAAGGGTTTCTTTTTTAGCAGAGGCATAACATTATCAACATACTAAAAATTAAGCCATTCTAT
Source organism: Cricetulus griseus (assembly GCF_003668045.3). Taxonomy (NCBI): domain Eukaryota; kingdom Metazoa; phylum Chordata; class Mammalia; order Rodentia; family Cricetidae; genus Cricetulus; species Cricetulus griseus. The sequence continues at coordinate 155,302,765 of NC_048599.1, read as the reverse complement.
ATACCATCAAATATCCAGTCAGTAACAACATTTCCAATTAGCTCACACACATCCATTTTGTTTGCTTGCGTTGGATCTAAATGGAGTCCACATACTATGATAGGTTGATCTGTATTCTAAGCTCTTAAAAATAATTTCATTTATTCATTATTTCTCATTTGTGAATGCATATGTGCACTTACATACCTGTCATGGCATGGATGTGGTTGTCAAAGGACAATTTTTGGAAGTCAGTTCTCTCCTTTCATCCTGTAGGTCCTGAGGATCAAGTTCAAGCCATGAGGCTTAACAGCAAG
>NC_048599.1:155180955-155302259 GCF_003668045.3 Cricetulus griseus | reverse complement strand
GTGTGTGTGTGTGTATGTGTGTGTTTGTAGGTCCGGAGGTCAATATCACGTGTGGTGATATCTTACTTGTACAAATAAAGCTTGTCTGAGAGATCAGAGAGAAGGAGCAAGCCACAGAACACCTAACCTCCTAAGAGTCTCCAGAAAGAAGAGAGTGATTTCCTGTTTGTCCCTGCTTATATACTGTTACTGCTTAACTATGTCACTTCCTGCCTGTCTGTACAGACCTCCAGACCTCTATGGTTAGCTAGTGGCAATCTCCATTCTCTGACTCCCAGCCTACTGGAATGGACAGGCTTTATTTGTGCAAGAAAGATATCACCACAATCGGGCATCTTTCTGGGCCATTCTTCCTTTTATTCTTTGAGACAGGTATCTCACCAAACCCAGAGTTCATCAATTAGATAAGGCTGGATGGCCAGTGAGTTCCAGATACTGTCTCCACCCACACCTCCCACCACTGAGATTACAGGGGCACATTACCAAGCCTGGCTTTTACATGAGTGCTGGGAAATCAAACTCAGGTCCTCAGGTATGCAGTAGGCGTTTTACCTCCTAAGCTATATCCCCAACCCCTATTATGATCTTTTCTTTTAATTTAAAAGTTCCAACTCCATGCTTATTTGTTTTCCTTTACCGGTTGTTTATTGACAAAAACAATAATGATGGGCTGCATGTCCTGAAGGTCGAGTGTGAGCTTTTATGCTGATTGATGTACTATCTCAGTTTTCTAAAATGAGATAAGTGGTTATAACCTTGACCAGATTCAGATCTGCTTTGTTGGGCAAGATGGCTCTGTAGGTGACATTGTAATCTTCCCTTGGTGATGCATAATAAATGTCTTCAGCCAAGCTTCTGTGGAATGCCTACTTCCTGGCTCCTCTTCCTTATGTCTCCTTCTCACTAGCTTCCCACAGACAGGCTTCATCTGCCACCTCTTCATCAAAGTGGCCACCAATAACATTGCTGAGGGGACATTTATTCCTCCTCCACTTGCAAGACACTCATTAAAGTCAATCTCCTTATGTATCCCCTTAAAGTCCCTAAAGTCCCCACCAGTTGTATCATATGCCTATTCTCTAATTTTCAAGATAGCCACCATGTATACATGGATGGATCTATTCATATCTGTGCCCAGTCAACGACCCACTGGACATCAGCACCCAGATGTCTCAAACCCCTCAAATTCAATGTGCCTGTTATGTGCTCCAGGAATCCAGCCAGTCATCAGGAGATAGTTTTCCTTCAATGTCACCCCCACAACTCTGTTACCTAACATAGACACCTGAATGTCTTTTCTGTCCTTTCCCCACTGTATTGTCTACTGACTACCAAGTATTACTGGTTTCATTTCCCATACATCTCTTCTCTACTCTTGTGGACTTTGTTGCAGGGCAGCCTGTGGCATCTGTTTTTTGGTGACAATCTCATCACTGTGTTCTCAGTCTTGAATCTCAAAGATTTTAAAATCAGCCTTCCACTGAACCAAGGCACATGACAGGCTCTAAAGCAGAAATATATCAGGGTCCAGCTGTGTAACACCTTTACATGGCTTCCCATAATCTCTGGGGTAAAGGGTCCTGGAACGTCGTTCAAAGCCTTCCCAAATACATTACTGCTTGTTCTCTGATCACATAGTTCAATGCACCTACCCTTAAGAATTAATGTGCATCCCTCTCATGTGGCTCATGTGGTCATAACTTTCCTTCCTTTCCCTTCTTCCAGGAAGACTCCTCTCCATTTCATGGTCCACTAGTCACTTGTCTTTGAAGACTCAGTCAAGGTGGTACATTATAGAAGTTTCTTGAACACCCCAATCCATGATCTCTAGTATCCAGGATGAAGTGCCCCCTCTGTCCCCATTCTTCAGTTTCCTCATGTGTAAGGAGTTACAATATGAGTGTCACACCTATGAGTACAGAATGTGAATCAGAAGCAATGAGAGGCACATAATTTTACTGCGACTCAGAGAGTGAGTTTCCATATCACACTGATTCCATCTTCTACCCTAGTCACTGAGTCCCACCCTCACTGTCACCTTCCTCATGCTGGAATCCCCAGGGCCCTGGCTCAGTCCCTCCCACACAGCATGGATCACCCACTCATCTTTTTGTTGTTGTTGTTAAAGACATGCAGGGACCAACGGCTGTTCCTCAACATCCATATCTTGTTTTATTTTATAATATATATTTTGTTAGAGAGCATTGCGTATTCATTAGGTTGGGATTCTCATAAAGTGGTGCTAAAGATCGTGCAGCTTAAATAACAGTTCTGGAGACTGGGAATCCAAGAGCAAGATGTTGGCAGGGTTTCCCCTCCTGAGGCTTCTTTCCTGGCTTGCAGAAAGCTGCCCTCTACGTGTTCTCACATGGCCTTTCTCTGTATGTAAATCCCCTTGTCTCTGTCCTTACAACGACACTAGTCATATTGTATTAGGCTCCCACTTTTATAACCCCGTTTAACCTTAATTACTTCCTCAGTGTCTCTGCTTCCAAATACAGTCACATTGGAGGTTAGGACTTCAATATAAGAATGTGTGTGGTTCTTTGTAGCAAGATGTTGTAGGAGTCACCCATATTTCCCAGATTCCCTTGCAGTTAGATATGGTTATACAACTAAGTTATGGCTGGTAGAGTACAAGTGGAAGCTATTTGTGTATAACTTCTTGGTTATGACTTTAAGAGACTGCAGCTGTTTTCTTTTCTGCCTTCTTATTGATCGGAATATAGGACAGGAATGTGTTAGACAAACTAATGGCTTTTCCCCAAAAATGTTCATATCTGAATCTGAACCAATGAAGAGATTATTTTAACTTGCAAAAGAAAGTTTGATGATGTAATTAAGATTGAAGTGGGAAAATTAACCTGGATTATCCATGGGACCATGTGTAGTCAAGGGAGACCTTATAAAGGGAAAGAGAGAGAGGCAGGACCATTGATCAGAGTTGAAAATATGACTGTAAAAGCAAATGTTGGAATGATCTGCTTTAAGCTGTGTAGTGTAGGCAGTTTCTGAAGCTGGAAAAACGCAGGGACAAGTTCTCCTGTAGAACCTTTGCAATGACTGATGACCTATCAGCACCTCAATCTTGGCCCACAGAACCCATTTGAAGGATGTGGCTTAGTTAGTACAGTGCTTGCCTGGCATATGTGAAGCCCTGGCTTTGATTCCTAGCACTTTGATTCCTAGAGCTGGCATGTGGTGTATGCACAAAATTCTAGCACTTAGGAGGTAGACATAGGAGGATCGGGATTTTAAGGCCATCCTTGGCAACATAGTGAGTTCAAGTCCAGCCTGGACTACATGAGATTCTGTCTAAAAACAAACAAATGAAAACAACAACAACAACAAAAACTTTAATGACCCAATTCAGGTATCTGCCTTCCAGGATCATAAGACAATAAATGTATGTTTTCTCAAGCCACTATGGCTATGACCATTTCTTTCACCAGCAACAAGATACTAACCCTTATCTGAGGCGATATGAGGAAAGTAGTGTCTTAGCCGTGTCCTCAAGATCTGGAGAGTGGAGGTATAAGAAAGGAGTGGTTTTCTTTGAGCTGTCTTTGTTATCATCAGGGCGATCTACATCAGCATGAGCATGCACACCTTACTGTATGCTTGGAAATGATGCAGGCACCAGAGAATTAGTATCATGCACCTGCTAAATGAAGCATTGGGGATGTGTTCAGGAAATTATGTGAACAAGCCAAAAAGGACACAGTAGCTCTTTGTTGACCTAACAAAGCTAGGGAAGTCAGTTCTTTTCCTTACGTTGCAGACAAGGCAAGGAGACTGGTGACTCTTTCCCAGGCAGACAGCTTGTCTCAGACGGTGAATGGGGAGACTCTGGGATAATCTTTGGAGAAGCTGAGAATTAAAAGCCACTTGAATGGAAGCAGTGACTCTTGGGTCACACTGTCTAAGGTGTGCTCTGGACTCTGACACAAGCTATGTGACTCTGGTCCCTCAGCATCTCTGAACATTCCACTTTGGAAAAGTGGAGTACACATGGAAAGGCAAGGACAGCACAGTGGGGACACATGATAGTTAGTAGGTTTTGCCGTCTGCTCTACACTCAGCAGTCAGTCTCACCCACAGAATGGTGACGAGGCTGAGAGGACCCTTCAGTCTGTGGGTTCCTGGTGTTTAATTCTGGGTCTCTCACAGAGACTTGTAGAATAGTTACAGCTACCAGCTGATATCCTCTGCCCAGGTAAGAGAGAAGGTGAAAGGGTTCACACTGCCCACCCGCTCCTATGTCCCAGTCCTTTGACAATGAGGATAGAACCTGAATTTAACCAAACTGAGTTCAACTGTTAGCAAATATGCAGAATCCAGGGAGACATCCATCAAACAAAGCTGGCATTTTTGGAAGGGGAAGGGGCTGCTTGGCTGACAGGTACTCAAGGCAGATATAGGCAAGACGAGGGTCTGGTAGCTGTTCATTCAAGAGACAAAATGACTTATTCCCAACAGTTTTACTCATTTACTCACACACCAAACAAAACAAAACAAAAGCAAACCCAGTATTATTTCTTTTACTTTTGAGATTATAGTATAATGACATAATTTACCATTCCCTTTCCTCCCTCCAAGTCCTCCCATATAGCCCTCCTTGCTCCCTTTTAAGTTTATGGCCTCTTTTTTCATCAATTGTTGTTACGTTTATATGTGTACATGTATATACATATGTATTCCCAAATATAACCTGCTTGGTCTGTATGGTACCTATCCGAATGTTTTCAAGCTGACCATTTGGTATTAGATAACCAGTTGCTGTTCTCTTTCCTGGGAAAGACTGTTTCTCACAATCTCAGCACTCCTTAGTTGCTGTAATTCTTTAGGCGTGGTTGAGGGTTTGTGATTTTTTTCCTCTACTCACTTTGGCATGTCTATTTTTGTTGTCCTTGTTCAGTTTGCGTTTTGAAAATCAAGTTGGTGAGACTTGATGGAGGCAGCTTCTGACATTACTAGAGACACAGCCTCATAGCAAATTGCCCAGTTCTGGCTCTTACAATCTTTCCATCCCTTCTTCCTCAATGTTCTCTGAGTCCTATGTCTGAGAGTTGTTTTGAAGATGTATCCATTAGGACTGGGCTTCACACCTCTGCCTTTTGATTAATTGTTGTTCTCTGTAATGGTCTCTGCTTGTTGCAAAGAGTAGTTTCCTTGATGATGGGTGGAGGCTAAACTTATCTGTATGTATAAGGAAATATATTTAGAATATGTAGATAGGGATTATGGTGGTTTAGTAAAGTGGCGGTTTTTGTTCTCCTCCAAGAGCCATAGCTTCATTAGTCCTGGATAGCTGGCTAGGCTTCCAATACCAGACATGATTTGCTTAGAATATAGACTTAATATGCAATTAATAGACTCAACAATACTTAAAAGTGCTTAGTCTCTAGCCAAATATAGCAGTGTTGAGTCCCTCTGATCTGCTTCACAAATAGTCCCCTTAAGCCCCATCCTCACACTGGGTGTGGTCTCAGTTGTTGAAGTGCTTGCCACCAAGCATGAAGACCTGAGTTTGATCCCCAGAACCCATCTTAAAAGGCCAACCATAAGAGCAAAAGATCCTGTTTTAAAGTGGAAAGTGATTAAGGAAGAACTCAATATGACCTCTGCCTCCACAATTAACACATGTATTTGCAAATGTGTGTTTTTGTATACACACACACACACACACACACACACACACACACGCATGCATGCACGCACTCGCACACACACACACCTTCTTCCTTACCTTTGAGGTGAAAGGGAAAACATACTTTTTTTGTAGGAAAGTGGTTTTCACTGAAGAAAATCCTTCCATAAGACCTCTGTATATCCAGGCATGATGGCACATGTCTTTAATCCTGGTATCCAGAATGCAGAAACAGGTGGATTCCCTGTGAGTTCAAGACCAACCTGGTCTGAGTCCCAGGCATCCAGGGCTATACATAGGGATCTGTCTCAAAAGACAAACTGTAGGGAGACACTGTTAAGCACACCTCCTAAGGGCTGGCTACAGGTGTGCCTAACCTTGCCCATCAGGGCGTGGTCAAGGTGATGTCAGGCAAGCTGAAGCAGAAGGGAAAAAAGAGGGGCTACCATGTCTACCATGTGCGTTCCCTAGCTCTTTAAACTTCTTCCACGTCACCCTGACATCACCTTGACCATGCCCTGATGGACGTGGTGGGGAACAACAAACCAATTAATCAACCAAACGAAAAGATCTCAGTACCACCCCTCCCCCAGCAACCTAGTTAGGAATGCTTGTAATTAGTTTGCAGTTTCATATGGGAATGTGCTTCAGTGACAACGGCTACAGACAGCATCCGTGACATGAGCCATTCAAAACAGAGACTCAGAAACTTGCACCAATGAATATTTTGGCTGCTTGCGGAGGAGCAGAGCTCACCTTTGATGAGGAGGAGTAGGACCCAAGTCATTAGGCTTAGCTATCTTGCTCCATTCTGTTTCCTGACTGTGGATGTAGTGTGACAGGCTGCCTCCTCAACTCCTATAGCTATGACTTCCACACCACAATGGACCCTTGAAACATGAGCCCAAATGAACCCTTCCTTAATTTGATTTTATCTCAACAATGAGATAAGTCAAAAAAGCATATCCCATGGGTCATAGCAGGATGTATGACCAAATTGAGAATGGAGAATTGGAGAAATAAACTACTTACTAAAAAGTCATATTTCACCAGGAAGAGTGAAGAGTTGGGTTGGTGGTGTGATTAGGTGACCACATAGAGCTAGTGGTTCATGTGCCCCTGGGCTCACTGCAATGGCTAGAGATGGCCAGACATGAACAGTGTTGTGCTTCACCCACATTTATAGAGTGAGTAAGTCATTTGGGTGTTTATGGGGCTTTTCAAATGAAGGGGAATATGTTAAGGATCCCTCCAGCCACGTCAGCACCTTTAGCTCATGACAGATGATTGATCAGAACAGCCACCAGAGGGTCCTTTATCACGAGTATGACATAGCTGCTTGTGTTCAGCTATGTAATGAGACTGGCGGTGGAGGTGGGGGGTGTGCCCTTATCACAAGCAGAGCTGTGCTTCTGAAAGGTAATTCTCTACCCAAAGAGCAGAGCCACCTTCCGGACTGTCGGCTTCTCTACCACTTCACAAGCACAGGTCCGGAAGAACAGAAACACAATGCAGCCATCTTCTGAGCAACAGGGAATGATGATGACAGCAATAACAATATCTGTAGCCCCTACTCATTAAGCCAGCAAAGCAGAAATCTCATTGATTCAGCAATACAAGAACAATTACTAATCCCATTAAGCAGGGAAACTGGGGTTCCAAGAAGCTATTTATCTAGCAAGTGGAAGAGTTGGGACTTGAACCCATGACTCCTCAACTACATAACCAACACCCAACCTGAACTTTCCTTCCCTAAAGGCCTTTTGTTTATTCTGCTGATGTTATGTTGGAGGCCACTAAACATATGTGATGTTCTTAGTTGGCTCACTCCAGCCATTCTCCATGTGTCCTGTCATGTGATAACAAGGAATGGAAGGTCTTCAGGGGGGTCGTGAGCAACAGAAATTTTTCTGAGTCTATGCAAGTGAAGCAGGGACCCTAGTATCAGAGCCAACTCACTCTCTTCCAGAGTTGCACTTGAAACCATACTCTTCCTTCAAAGTCCAATGCCTTATAGCCATTCCTGAGGACAGTTTGTTGGCTTGGCCAAAGCCAAGGCCCTGGAACTGGCCTTCCTCCCAAAGCACTGACCTCTCATGGCTGGTGTCTAGGGGCCAGTGAAGCTCTGGACTCCAGGAAGGAAGATGGGGCCCCAGCCCCAGGCCTAAGCTGGAGAAATCGGAGAAGGCTCCAGAACAGCTGACTCTGGGCGCCACATTTGGAGGCAGCTGTCCCCTTCCCCCAACTGGCTGTGCTGTGAGTCACGGGTTTTAAACTGAGCACTCTGGGAGATTAACCAGCTTTGTGGCCAGCTGCTGGAGGAGGACACTTGGCCGAAAGAAGCAGGATAAAGTTACCCTCTCAAAAGTTTATAGGAAGGCCCATAAATGCCCCCAAATGCTGTGGGGCCTATGTTACAGAGTACTCCAAGGTGTCCCCCTGCCTAGGGTCTCAGTGACCATATTTATGCCCCTTGTTCTTCACCCATCTGGAAGGTTCTGCCAATATACCACTCCCTGGTTAGTCCCACCCCCTTAGGGTATTGTGGTTTCAAGAGAGGTCTTGGGCAATGGGTGACAAATGTTAGGAACGGAGCCCATCCTGGAGCCAGTAGGAAGAGCCTGGCTCCTGCCTGCCTCAGGCTTAGAGCAGGGGCTGCTGGGAGATGCCTGGAGCAGGATGGTGGGTCACAGGCACAGGACAAAGACAGCCCCTACCCCATGGTTGGAATGTATCTTGTTGAGGGTGGACAATTCTCAGCCCTGGAATGGAGACCCAGGCAGCCTGGGCAGCCTGGGCTCTGCCACTGACTCTCTAGCCACAAAAAAAGACTGGTATAGACCAGCCTTTGCAAAAACTGTATATACAGCACACTACAAATTTGGAGGCTTGTAGAGATCTCTAGTTTTTACATATATCCACACTTTTCATATTGTGTTTATCAAAATGGCCATCCCCCCCCACTGACTGACCAACTCCTCATTCAACAATTATTTATTTTGTGCCTACTATACACTAGGCATTATTGTAGCAGATGGAGAACAGTACTGTACTTCATCTGAAATAAGAGTCACAGGAACTTACAAGTGCCTTTAGAGTGACTAAATGGCCCTTCAACCTGCCCTGGTATCATTGTCACCTGACGCTGTATTTGAAGACATGAGTCTGTTCCTAAAGGAACTCTGTCTGGGAGGAGCCCAGAGCCTCTCTACTAACCCCCCCCCCCCGTCCATCACTCTGCTATGAGTCTCTTGGATGAGCCTAGGAAGAGGTGAAGAGAAGGCATCAGAGCCCAAGACACCTGCTAGAGTGGGCCTTTCTCTCTCTGCCCTAGTCACACTATAGACAGTGCCCATTGATGCCAGCATGGATGCTGCCCTCTGGCCTATACCATAACCAGACCCCATAATCTTGACAGTTGGGTGTTACTGAGCCACATTTTCTGGAGGAAAAAAAAAAAACCACCTCTCACATTTGAGTTTCCTACCCATGTATCTGGCCACTATGTTGTATCACTGAGAGCCAAGATGGCATCAGCCCCCATGCCTCCCTCCTCTGGGACAACTGAGAGGAAAGGACAGTGCTTGCTCATCCATGGCTGTTTTTGATATAGGCTACTGCGAGATGATAGGGTTGTCACCTAAGGCAAGGAAAGTAGCACCTGGAGTCAACATTAGAGGACACAAGCTTGAAAGACAGGATGTAAACCCTAGCTCTGCTGCTGACCATCAGGGTGGTCTTGGATAATGAAGCTAAGCTCTTTGGGTGCCTCCTGCCTCATCAGGAGGAGTGGAGACCGGCATCACCTTTCAGCATCTGCTCAGTGTGGCCACAGGTGTCACCAAACAATGTTAGGAGCTGAGAAATGCCCACACTCACATTGCTGAGGTGCAGAACCCACCTAGGTGTCCGCCACAGAAGAATAGAGCAGCCGCAGATGCGCAGCATAGACACATGCTGGAATTTTCCAGTCATTTTCTCTTCAGAAAGAAGTTACAGCCTTGGAAGGAAAATGAATACAACTGGGGACAATCATATGAAGAGAACTTAGTCAGTCTCAGGAAAACACACCTTGTATGGCTTCCTCATTTGTGGCTCCTTTTCTATGCATGCACATAGGACATGAAAGTAAACAGGAACTGACTGGGGTGGGGGAACAGAGGAGACTAACAAGAAGGGTGGGAGTGAGAAAACGGAGAGTGGAGATATGCAGAGATGTGCTCAACATACACAATACACTCGTGTTAAAATGTGACACAGCACCTTGCACACTGAAAACACACAGTGAAAATGAAACAGACAAATACACAAAACCCCAGCAGAGATTGGTAAGAAGCACTCGGCGGGTGGCTGCTGGAGCTTGCTGGCAAATGTGAGGAATAGGCTGGGGTGGTGTTGGAGAACTCTGTTCTCTGCCAGAGACTGGCCCCCTCTGCCCAGACTCTCCCTAACCCAAGTACATCCAGGCACCTGCTGCGGGTGCTGGCATTCCCAGGCATGGTTAGGAACTGGCCAGGATGAGGCCTGAGGGCGGTAAGGACAGCCTGTCTTAGATCCTTACTACTTGGAGAGTGTGGTTGTGGGGGCCCAAGGCTGCTCCTGACAGCTGGGGGCCTCACTGGAAGGGAGGGGGAGACAGAACCTGCTAAAGCTTCCTTCCTGTCCCCTAGAAATGAAGCTCCTGATAGCAGGCTTTGTATAGGAGACTGTAGCAGGGTCAGGATGGATGGCTCCACTCTTCCGCCAGCTGTGCTGAGAGCCAACATTCACTGCTTCCAGCCCTGGGCTGGGCTCTGCCTCTGTTCCCAGGACCTAGCTCTGGAGGGTGGAGACAAAGTCAGAATAGGCCAGGCCAGGTGTAACCTAAGGTTTTCCAGGAGAAGGAAGTCTGGGATGGAGTGGGGGACTTTGAAAATGAGTTCCCAGTGTGGGTGACTCCTAAGCCTTGGAAACTGGAGGAAGCCCCTCCCAGGAGGAGAGAAATATGGGGGCTCATCCATGGCATCAGATACAAGTTCCCAGCTTTCATACAGTCATTGTTAGGTCCAGTTACTCCAGTAAACAATGGACAAGAAAAGCATAGCTGGAGTTCTTGAGCTAGAGGCGCCTGGAGAAGTCAGCAAGACAGACTTGAGTTTGACCAAAGGTGGTGAAGGCAGGGCTACACTCCTGTACCCTCTGTCTTAATACCAGAGGTTTGGGGACTGCTGGATGTATGGCCTAGACTGCTGTGTAAAGTAGCTATTCCAAACGCCTGCACCCCTCAAAACTCTATCTACAGTTCAGCAGGGCCTAAAGAGGGCGGAAATTCGTCCCAATATTCCTAAATACATACTTCGAATATGGAGGTGTCTCCAAGAGTCTTTTACAGGCAATATGCGCTAAGGTTCTAGAAATGACACAAAGTTTATCCATATACAGTGATAAACAGCCCCACCCTCTCCTCTCAAATAACCGCCCTCCCCAGGCTCAGACCCAGAGGGACTTTTACACAATACAGGGACACACTATCAAGTGGCCTGCAATTAACCCTCAAAGTCCCACTCAGTGAGACCCTTCAGATGACTGTTCCAGCATCCTTACTCCAGGGATCCTCAGGCTCGCGCAGCCGGTGGCCGTCAGCGACAGCCGCAGGGCCTCCATGGCACACGTGCGCCCGCCACCCGCCACACACACCCGCGCACACGCCGGCGAGGGCTAACGAGCCCACAGGCCTGCGCGGCGGGAGGGAGCCAGTTGTCGGGTGGGGCCGCCGCGGTCACACAGCATTAGCCCTCCTGCCGCCCCGCCAGGTGCGGCCAGTGCCCCTAATCCCTGGCCCGCCCCGCTAAGCCCGGCCTGAGCAATGCCACAGCTGGGGGCGGCCGGCCACGCGCCACCCATCACCGCAGCCACAGCTCCTCCCCCCTCAGCGTGTGTCCTGCGCCCCCATCCCCAGCCCTGCACAGCAATCCAGCCCAGCCCTGGCCACTGACCCTGTGCCCCTAACCCTGTCTCCAAGCATCCCCACTACTCCACCACAATGTCCCCTCCTCTTGGCCCACCTGCCATCCTTTTTTTAACAGTCCGGAAGCTTGCTCTCCAAGGTAGGATGTCAGCCCTACTCCAGCTCCACCAACCCTCCACTGATCTCCATTCCTTGATCTGGCTTTGTTCAGCTTTCCCTGTCTGTCTTACAAAGTCTGAGACCCACACACCCAACCCTGTCTACCTGTTCATGCCATGCTTAGACAGGACCCACATCACCTTTTGTTCAAATCCTATAGCCAGATGGGATGGATTCCAGGATCTTTGTGTTAGGGATGGGGGATTCCCAGGGCCTCTTTGAACTCCACATTTACTTACCTGAAAAATGAGATTTCTTTTTTATGACTCTGAGACACATCATCTCCCCCTTTTGAGGCAGTCTCTGGTGTATAGGCCAGACTCTGAGCTGAGGATGGCCTTGAACTTTTGATCCTTTAACTTCCAACTCACAGGTATGCCATCACACCCAGGTTTGTGTAATGCGGGGCGCTCAACCTAGGGAAGCAGTCCACCAAGTGAACTTCATCTCCAGCCCGAGGACTCTTTTGTTGTTCCTTGTAGGCAAGCTGATGTTGACAAGTTCACTCATCTGAATAGTAAAGATGGGTGAGTGGTAGGGACACCCATCTTGTCACTCAGCTCCCAGTTAAGCAGATGTGAGGAACAGTAAGAAGGGATGGTATGGAGTTCAAGTCTGGGCCAGGACGTGGGGTTGCCTGTGAGAGGTCTCTACCACTTTGCATGTCCTCTAAAGGAGTGCTTTTTGGGGGCCTGGCCTGCTTGGTGGTCCTGGCTTCACTGCCAGTAGTGGTGCTGATGGACAGCTCCAGCGGGTGGGCGCCGGCTGGTCACCTCTGACAGCTCTGCCCACCTGTCACTCTTCTGCTTGGGTGACCAGCTGCCTGACTCACTGACCAACTTCCTGTTGTGTCTCAGCACCCTGGGCACTCTGTGCATCATCTTGCCTGCTTCCCTTCGGCTTTTCTCAATGACTTGCTCGCCTAGAGCACAGGCTACACAAACACACGTGCAGATTCTTGCCACACAGACATACCCATGCCTGTACATGTTTGCATGCATGCATGCCCCATGTGACACAGGGCCACATGATTAAATGGGGCAGACAGACCTCATCTGTGTAGAGAACTCTGGGCTCCTTGCAATCCATTCTAGACTTTCTCTTCCCAGACCATCATTATGAGCCCAGGCTGTGCCTGTTGGAATATGTATTAGTTTTACAATTCTCAGTGCTGTGATAAAATACCCAACAAGAACAACTAAAGAAAGGAAAGTTGTTTCATTTGTTTGGTTTGGAGTATAGTCCATCACAGAGAAGCAAGCATGGTGGCAGGAATGTGGGGCAGCTGGTCACATTGCACCTTCAGTCCAAAAGGAGAGACAGAGAGAGGAAGAGAGAGGGAGGGAGGGAGGGAGGGAGGGAGGGAGGGAGGGAGGGAGGGAGGGAGGGAGGTTGATGCTGGTGCCCAGTTCATTATCTCCTTTTAATTCAACTCTGTCCACTCACAATTCAGGGTGACTCTTCCCTCCTCAGTTAAACCTTTCTGGAAACACCATCACACATACCCAGAGGTGTTCCCATGGTGGTTCTAAGTCCTATCAAGTTGACCCTGAGCTGCCACTCAGCTTCCACATCATCTCATGTGCTTTTGGAAGCCACAGTTGCATCTTTGGGGCCTAAAAAAATAACAGGCCTTCCTCAGGAGAGTTCTGAGCTGTTGGGCAATCCTATCCCATCCCCACTGCTTCTTCGGTCTGCTCCCAGTAGACTCCACCCCATCCTTGGCATCATCTGAGAACAGAATGAAGCAATGTGAGGCTCACAGCCCTGTGGGGACAGTGAATGCAGGATGAACTTGGAAAGGAAACTTTTTGTTTCCTCATGTTATTTCCCATCTTATCCCACATAGGTTCTCTCCCTCCTCAGCTCTCTTCTCAGTGGCCCTCTATTTGGTCCTGGTCTGGCAAGGATGGCTCCACAGTAAAGGTGCCTTCTGCAAAGTTTGACCACCTGAGTTCTGGCTCCAGGACATGGTGGAAGAACAACCCACAGGCTGTCTTCTGACTTCCACACGCATGCATGGCACATGCATACTTGCACACCTGCACCCCCCCCACACACACACACTAAATAAATAAATGAAAATGTGAAGCCCTCTTTGGTTCAGCTCCAGGTGTGTGTCCTGCCTCTGACTTCCTGCATATTTTTATGACAATTATAAAGTATAATAATTTTACTATTGCCTTTCTATATTAGATATCTACTACTGCATATGGAATTATACCCATATTTAGCACTTTAAAGCAACAAATGTTCACAAGCCTCATGTCTTCTCTGATTAAGTTCTAGGAGCAGCAGCAGGGCTGTGGCAGGACACAAGGCCTCTTCCAGCCCTCAGCTGAAGGTGTTGGCTGGGGTGGGGCTCATCTCAAGGCCTGACTGTGGGAGGAGCCACATCCATTTTACTCCAGTTGGACTCTCAGTTGGAGGCATCATTTTCTTATCATGTGGGGCAGCTCACAACATGGCTGCTGGCTTCTAATTACATTATGTGAACTAAGATAGCATGCCAGAGACAGAGAGAACCTGAAACAACCTTAGGTATAATGCCCCATTCTTACAGAATGTCAGGAAGGAAGACATTACATTACACCAGGAAGCAGGCAGCTCGAAAGGACATCTTGCAGGGTGCCACGGACTTTCAGTAGACATGTATTTGATGAATGTGACCACTAGAGAACACTATTCCTACTGGCCACTATCCTCACCCCACCCCACCTCATTTTTCTTCTTCATGGATGCTGTTTACAATTTTAAAGTGTATTTTAACCTCAAATAACCCATTTTGTCTTGTGAATGTTTATGTCCATTCTCCATTTTGGGGCCACACGAGTATATCTCATGCAGTCAGCTTCTGTGATTACCACAAGCTTGAGTGTGGCTTTGTTTCCTTCTGGGTTCCCATCATTGCTCTTCTCACTTCAGGAAAGTCCTTCCCACACTGTATTCTTTCATGCATTCTTCCCACCTCACCTTTCTTGGTAATGAGCCCTCTGGCACTTCTGAGCTGTATGGACGGTTCTGTTTTCTCATGGGGTAAGTGTGATACAGTAGGTGTTCAGTGGGTATTGTGTGGACTCTTTCTCTCCTCTCTCTCTCTCTCTCTCTCTCTCTCTCTCTCTCTCTCTCTCTCCCGTGTGTGTGTGTGTGTGTGTGTGTGTGTGTGTGTGTGTGTGTGTGTGTGTGTGTTGTTTACTCATAGAACTCACAGTATGTGGCTGGAACAAGTTCTCATGACCATCTTCTTGAAAGAGTACATTGTCCGCAGGTCTCCCAGGGTAATGCTCAGGCCTTAGAGAAGCAAGATTGTGTCATGGACTCAGTGTTAGGTTTCTGTCGCTGTGATAACATGCTTGAGACAAGTCAATGAAATCTCTAATTAGAAGAAAGCTTTATTCTAGCCATGGTATCAGAGAACTCAGCCTGTGGCCTCTGGGCCTGTGGTGAGGCTTACTTACATCATGGAGGAGTCTGCTCACCTCATGGCAGCCAGGAAGCAGAGAAACAAAGGAAGGGTCCAGAGTTCTAGTATCTTTCATGACATACTTCTGATAGCCCAACTTCCTTCTACTGACTCCCATCTCCTAAGCATCCCAGAACTTTCCAACCACCCTGTAGATCTGAACTCCAGTGGTGTGGAATTGCTTGGGTCACAAATGCCTGGGGCATTCAAAGCATAGGAAGAACTCAGTGCACCATTGCAGAACTGGAGACAGGACCCTTTAAAAATGGATACAGCGGACTTCAAAGTGGAGAAGAGGCAACAAGTGAGGAATGGGGACTCTCAGCCTCGTAACCAAAGGGCTGGGTTCTGCCAATGGATTGAGTTGGAAGAACCTTCTTAGAGCACTCCTCCTGACCGTCCTCTTACTGACTTTGATTCCAGTCTTATGAGCCCAAACAAAACCCAGACTTCTGATGGACAGAACTGGAAGCCAATTAGCAGGCAATTAGGAGCCAATTGGTTGACTTTTTAAAGTCAACAATCTGTAGGGTTTTTTTTTTTAACCTTCACAGAATTGTACAAACATCAGACCTTTCTCTCCCCTGAAGTGACTTGATTTACCTACTCAGATTTTATAAAAGGTGCATCATATAATACATAACATTTTCTATCTTTCTGTTTTGCTTAGCATAATGTTTTTCAAGGTTCATGCAAGCAGTAGTATACATGGGTATATTTTTCATGACTGATGCTCTATTGTATGGATACAGCACATCATAATCATCTATTCACCATTTTATGGCTGTGATAGATACAGCTGTCATGAGCTTTTGTGAACAGGTTGTTGTGTGAGCAAGAATTTTCAAGTCTTTTGAAGAGAAACCTAAGTGTGAACTTTCTGGGTCTTAGGAGAACTCTGTTTAATTTTTGAGGAACTATCAGACTGTTTTCCAAAATATCTGTCCACATTTACATTCCCACTAGAAGCAATGGTGGAAACATATTTGCATTTCCTTATTGACAATCTTAAGTGGTTATTGCTATTATCATTTTTTAGATAGACTCTCAGATTAACTCATGATCTTCCTGCTTCTACCTCCTGAATGCTGGAATGATGAGTGTGAATCATCAGGCCTGTCTTGAAAAGGTGAGATTTGAGGGACAACTCAACAGTGTTGAGTAAATAGGAAGGTAGATATCTGGCAGATCATTCCAAACAGAGGAAACATGACAACAAAGATTGTAAGGCAGGATGGTGTTTGTAATGTTTGATACAGTGAGATGGTGTATCTGGAGCATTATGGGTGGAGGGGATGAGGTCAAGTGTTAATGAAATAAGCTTGAGAACAGTCCTGGAGGCCTTAGCTTTTTCTTCGAATGATGAAGAGTATTGAAGAATTTGAGCAGAAGACATGTGAGACCTCTTGTATATTTTGGAGACATGTACTCCCGTACTGAGAATAGTTGGGGGAGGATTGTGGGATCAAGGGTGGAACACAAAGGGCTTGTAGAGAGGATTTTCACTGCAAGCATTTCAAATGAGAGATGACTGTGACTTGGTTCACAGTGGTAACAGTGGTGGAAGAAGCAGCTAGCATCCAAATGCTGTATTTGAACGCAGAGCTGATAGGCTCTTGTGACAAACTGAATGTGGTTTGGTGGAAGTGGATAGAGGAGACAGAGGAAGGTTAGTACAGCACTGAGTATTGTTTGAACAATGTGAAAGATGGTGTTTCCCCACAAATAGAGATGAGAACAGTGTGTGCAGAAAATGTGGGGATTTGGGTGGGTTAGGTTGACAGGTCTGTCAAATATCTAAGCCAAGCCATCAAGTAGGTTGACAAACATCAGTTTGAAGCTTCATTGAGTGATCTGGACAGAAGATAGAAATGTGACAGTCTTCAGACTTTACATGGTATTTAAAGAAGTCTGAACATTGCTATTTTTTGTATATGGGATTATTTATCCTTCCCTCTGAGCAGATCCATTTTGTGTCTATGAACCATTTCCACTGTATTTCTGAGGAACGAGTCTTATCCTACTGTCTCAGTCAAGTCTAAAAGGGGACATCAACATTGCAGACAGCATTTGAGGCTTTGGGATGAGTGTAGACGGAGAGGTAAGAAACCAAATGTTCAGTTTGGAGGGGGTTTATCAACTTATCCTTATGCAGCATCAGGAAACACAGTGATATCTCTGAAGAATTAGGCAGCATCTCCATATAGTTCTTCATCTTATGTCATGCCTATGGATACCACACCAACTGCATTTAGTCCTCTCTCTCCATTTCTAGTTCATTGGCAGATCCAAGTCAGGTCAGGAAGGTCTTGTAATAAATATCAGTGTCTACACCTGGAGTCTTATGTGGTGTTTTTAAGTCACAGAGTGATATAAATGTACATAGTTTACCTGGCTCATGCAATTTATGTCCTTGGGATTCTGTGCCACCATGTCAACACAGGGATTAGGGATGGACTTTAGGGTGAGGATTCCTATCCTTGATAGTTGACCTGATTCAAATGCAGAATCAGTATCACAAAATCAGGAATAGGTGTGGCATGTGAGAGACACAGGGGATGGACTCTGAGCATGACAATCTCATGCCTGGGCTTACCACCCTATGTAACTCTGGTGAAGGGATTTGGGGCCTCACACAGAGTTATAGGGAAGGAGAGTGAGCGAGAACACCACTAAGAGTCTAGTCTGGCTCCTTTCTGTAAGCCTTTGCCCTTTCCTGTCTCTGGTTTCTTGCTTCCTTCTTCTCTCCAGCCTGGTTGTCCCTCCCTCCTCCTCCCCTGATTTAAGTGCAGAGGGGCCAATTCAGGGCCCTGTGACTCAGGCAGGGTGCGGGAGGATGTTTTGGATGCCACTCTGCTGATGTTGATGCCCTCTGTTCTTACATCCTCCTTAATTTACTGCCTGAGGAGGGGGCCAGGGCTCCGGAGAGGGGATTAGATGGTCCACACTGATCTGAGGCAACAGCTGCTGGGCTGGCAGCCCAGGAGTGAGCAGGAGGTGGGGGAGGCTCCTGTCTCCACCAAAGCCGGAAGGGAACTAGGCAGGCATCTGGGTGGGGCACTTGGACTAGTGAAGTTCTAGAAGTGGCTGCCTTTGGTCTGAAGGGTAAGGCTGTAAGGCTTATTTTATCATAAGGTCAAGTCCATGTATAAAAAGAAGGCCTCGAGAGCTATCTGGTCAACCACCTTATTAGCTCCCTGGAGAACATTAGAATGTGTTTTGTTTTCTTCAATCCAGAGATATGAGCTCTGTAGTTCAGATCAATGGGACATATCACCAAGCCTTAAGTGGTCATTGGTTGTGCAAAGGATCTTCTATACACAAAGATTCTCTCTACCAGTTGGTGAAATGTCTTACACAACAACAATATCTTTATCTCATTCCCTCTCCACTCACAGGGCAGAAGCAGACTAGAAAACAACACTCCCATTTGACAGATGGGATATCCAAGATCTACACAAATTCAGTGGCCTGTCTTGGGTCCCACTTGGAGTCAGTGGTATGACTAGAATCAGAAATCAGTGCATCCTTTGGAAAGCAAGGTATACACAATAACATTGAGCATTTGAGGTCATTTTTCTTTTTCCTTTCAGTCCATTCCCTCAGGTAATAGCTTTATCTAATTGAAAATGGACTGGGAATGAGAACCATAGCCTGGGCTCTTTGAATTAATTAGTGACCCCTTTGTGGGACTTGGCTTTTCTGTCTGTTTAATGGATAAGATCTTGTATTGCACTATCTCCAAAAGCATAACTAAGTCTCTTCTTCATCACCCAAATTACAGGAAAGGCTTTGAGGATTGTTTAAAGGGCTGAGGAATTGGAATCTGAAGTGTAAATGTGATACAGTCTGAGCCACCTTCTACTTTTGCTAGACCTCATGAGTTTTTTCCTGTCTTCAGGCTCCATTGTATTATCTGTTAAGGGATCCTGACACCAGCTGTAGCAATGACTGCAAGAGACAAGGCACCCTGGGAGCCTAGCACTGTGCCTGCTGTGTAGTAAGTGCCAAATGATTTAGAAAGACCATAAGTGGTAGTACCTGATGCCTGCTAACAGATGTCACTGAGCTCATGCCAAGAGATGGCCTAGTAGAAGGGTTAGGGCACGGGCTAGCTCCCTTTGTTGACCAATCAGAATCTCTGTATTGGAGGCTGATGGATAGCACAGTTCCAGAATGACCCTCAGGATCACTGAGTTTGCAAATCACTATCATTGGGGATCTGCTTTGATGGCTAGATAATTGACACATCAGTTGTTTATAGATAAGCAGGTGTTCAGTCACTTAATAGTTTAAACACTTTCCCCATTGGCAATTTCACCACTAATTAACTCCTAACAAGCCCTTCCTTCTCTGGGTCATGAGCAGGAATTCCCCACTGGGGGTTCCCAATTAATGAGGTTTACCAGACATGGGGACCCCTGGGAAGCAGGCAAGACTAATTGTTCTCTCCCCTTCCTTACCGCTTCCCCCCACCCTGACACACCTTGGCCAAACCTCTCCCTGTCCCTCATCAATCTTGTCCTGGCCTCCAGCTGGCTTGCATTAGCTCTGGTTTTCCAGCCCCCATGGCTGCTGCTGTAGCAGAAGGGTTGAGCCAGTCCAGGCTGGAAGGATCTGTCACCCGATCCCAGGTCTGTGCTGCAGCCAGTCTTGGAATCTGGGGCAACGTGATCCTGCCCTGCAGGAGCCCCTAGCCAAGCCAGGGACTTTGTGGCAAGGCTCAGAAAATCCCTGCTGTCTAGAGACCTCTGCCCAAGACCCCAAGGATTGCTTCCACAGACTCCCAGAGTACATCCCATCTAAGCTCCCCACTTTAAAGAAAAGGAAATGAGAGCCCAGATCCTGAGGCACCTGCCTGAGGTCATGGTGGCAGGAACTGCTCCAGAGCTCTGGCCTCTGTGGTCTTTGCTGGCCTGCACTCTTCCTGAAGAAATCCTTTTGCAGATCATTGGTTCATGTACATGTCTATGTGCAATTTGGACTGGCCTATATATATATCCACCCTTAGACCCTCAAGGAAGAAAGAGTTGGGAAAGGTGATTTTTAGACTAAATATGTGATTTCTTTAGCCAAGACCAAAGAGGTCACATTTCAAGTAATTTTGGAGGAGAAATTTAAAGACTTCCAAGAATGAAAGGTCCAGGACAATTAAAATAAGAGCAGTAAGGAAGTTTTCAAATGCTTTATGTAGATAGCAAGACTTACTGCCACAGTTCAGAACTATGGTTGTATGACCTGACACCCGGGGACACTCTCCCATGGAACTTAGCTTTGTTCATTACAGCACTCTGCATGTTTCACCCAAAAATATGGAAACTCAGAGCATGACAGAGTACACCACTATAGTTATTGAGAGACTGCGACAGTTCTCCAAAGACGGACATTTTATGCATGGTTCTATTATTTTGTCACCTGGATCTCAACATCACTCAGACTGCCTTTCTTTATGCCTCCTAAATTATTGTTTATTTAAATTTATGCTTGTAGGTGTTTTGCCTGCATGTAAGTCTGTGTGTGTGTGTGTGTGTGTGTGTGTGTGTGTGTGTGTGTGTGTGTGTGTTGCCTGCATTTATGTCTGTGTGCATTGTGTGTGTGTGTAGCTCTTGGAGGCCAGAAGGGGGCTTCAGATCCCCTGGAACAGGTTTAACAGATGGCTGTGAGCTGCTATGTGGGTGCTTGGAACCAGATCCTGGTGCTCTGGAAGAGCAGCCAATGCTCTTAACCACTCATCCATCTCACCAGTCCTATGGCTCCTAAATTATTTGAGCCAAATCTCTAGACAAGAAATGACACTGTCAAGGTCCTGAGTGAGGACAGCAAACCCTATATGGCAGTTTGATTTTGGCCTTGAGGTGTCAGGATGTCAGGTCATTCTGGTCTGCTGAAGATAAAACGGCTCCTCTTCCACAGAGGGAGCCTGAAGCCCAGAGGTGGCTTCTGGCTTGTGCAAAACGTGCCAACTTGTTGGCACACTTCCAGGTTTTTACTAAGATCTTTCCAGGTTCTTAGGGCTGTGCACAGGATTGTTTTTATCCCTTTTGTACACTTCTGGAAGCCGAATCTTTGAGAAGCAGATACGAACTTGGTGGCAGAGCTAGGACTTATCTGCATGTATTGAGATTGAGAACTCAAGTGTTCTTTCGAGGTTCTTTCTTCCAGTCCGTTCATGCGGAAGTGTGAGATATGTCATACCTCGGTTTCAGAAACAAACTGATTCCAATTCTATGTTCTCCTTGAGTTCATTTCCCTGATGTTCTCCTTTGGAATTCCTGAAGCTGTTCAGGAAGGTTTCAGTAAGTGTGTGTAGCACCTCACCTCCCATTTTAACTACTGCCCAAATGGACAGTTCTGTGAGAACACAAACTTTGATGTAGTTCACATCTTAAGCATTCTAAAAAGGCCCTGGTGTTAAATGATTATTCCCAGAGTGGCACTACTGGGTAGTGGTCAACATGAAAGAGTGGATAATGGGAGGTCATTAGGTCATTGGGGCATGACTTTGAAGGGGACTGTGAGACCCCAGTCTTCCTTCTCTTTGGTCTTTGGTCATGAGACAAGCAGCTTTGCTGCATCGCAGGCTCCCTGTTCTACTCTGCTGCCTGACTACAAGAGATGGGGCCAACTGATCACCAACCAAACCTTCCAAAACTGTGAGATACAGGAAACCTTTCTTCTTTCTAAGCCCACTGTCAGTTGTTACAGTAACAGAAAGCTGACTAACACTGACTCATTCTCAAACAAAGCCCTATGTCAAGCAGGAGCCAGCTTTTCCAGATTCCAATGAGAGGTTTCTCTTGTAGAGAGCTTGCCTTGAGTCAGAAGACATTTAGCTTCCACAGGAACAGCAGTGAGGGAGAGGAGGCTGTGGGTAAAGCCATCCTCCGGATGGAGACTTCTAGAAAGCATTCTGTATACTTCCCACAAGTTTCAGAAGAACTCCCCCATCTACTGATGGGACCCTGAGAACTCACACAGCCTTTCCTGTGCTCCTGTCTTCTCCCTCCTACTCCATGTTTCTGCTTCCTTGGCCTTTCATCTCAGCAGACAGCCACAGGAGATCCTTGTCTGAATTCATGAGTCAGTGAAATCAAAATCAAAATGGCACATCTACACATTGACAGCTGTATGGACGGGCAAGAGTGGGTGAGGGGTGGCTCACAGTGACAGCAGCAGGAAATGATGAGACTGGAGTAAAAGGTAAGCTCTAAGGAACACATTTTATAGGAAGTTTCTTTTCCCTGGAGACTCACATATACTACCCCTTGGGCTCTGAAGTTTCTGTAAAAGAAATGTCACATGGCTTGAGGGCTCTAGAGATGTGATTTCTTGACCTTTTTGAGGTGCTGTCTTGTCTCTTGTTAGGGATGTTCCCGGACTGTCAGTCAGCAGGGCTGTCTGAGGCAGTGACTCTCAGCAAGGCTGGCCTTAAACATGACCCCTAGCCGAGGTTTCAAGGCATCGTCACTGGAGGGTTGTTTTAACTGACCCTGACTTTGGACCTGCTATCCCGAGTATCCTAAGCCTCTGTCTAAAAACAAAGCGGAGCATTTAACCAGCGGGAAAAATCAATTTAAATGTTTCAGAGAAACACTGTCGCCTCATTCTCACAAAGTGAGTCACACGAACCGTTGACCTCATGGTTGATCTATGAGCAAAGCCTCGCCAGCACTTACCACTGGCACAGGAATGGTCTCAGAGCTGATTTCCTGGAACCATGGCGCCAGGCAGGCCACACAGTGGGCCTTTTGCCACCACCAAGTCAGATTACTTCTCCAAGAAGCCACTAGCTTGGTCCGTTCTATCGACTGATTCTCCTTTCTCAGTTACTGATTGGCTGGTTTCATCAGCCATCCAAGCTGCAGCTCTCATTGGCTGATTCCAGAGTTGAAATGTCTCTGATTGGTCAGATCTGAAAAGTCTCCATCCCATTAAAGGTTAGCTTCTGCTTCATAATCTGAATTCGTGCTTCTCCCACCCAATATGGAATGTTGCTGTTTCTATCTCCTTCATGTCCTGCCAATCAAGAACACGTGTTTGTGGCCTCTCCCAAGCATTTACTGGCTTCACAATTGTGGACCAACTATCTCATTTTTCTGTGCCTGGATTTTAATAGGTTAGAGTCCTGGGATCCAATGGATGCAAATCGTAGCTTTATTTTATACCATTAGGCGATTTTGTTTTTCTCAGACAAGTTTCTTAATGTCTCCAGCTTCTCTTCCTTTGATAATAAAAGATGACCGTGTCCAGGCTCTTCCAGCACAGAACAGTCCAAGATGACAATGAGCTGAGCTCACGAGTATAAACTATTTGACACCTAACATGTTCCCTATTTTTCTCATATTTAGAGGAAGGGGATTTGGAAACTATAAGCTTTAGGTGGGCTAAGCATTTAGTTCTGAAGGTCAGTCAGTGTGCAGACCCTGGTGGTGTCAATGATCTCATGGCTATGTGGTCTACCTTCCTAGACAAGAACAAGCCAAGTCTCAGGTCCCACCTGAGGTACAGTGAGCCAGAGACCCAGAAGACGGCTTCAAAGAAAGCCTCTCTGGTATCAGTGGCTCTGGGATCCACATATGACAGAGCTGACAAGACCACTGATTGTAGCTGTTACACAGTAAGGCATGGGAAAATCAGCATGGAAAGAAAATACACTTCATTGTGATTCAAATCTAGGATTTAGGATCTGGGTTTGTGCATATAATACCACTATCACGATGCACAGCTACAACAGTACTGGGGAGGAAGTAAGAGCTAATGCACGCTAAGCTGCAGCTTTGTGAGATTCCATTAGTGTCTCCTTCTACCAATTGCCCCAGAACAATTAGCCTAGTTTTTAAATGCTTACCTAGTTGCAGGACCAAAGTATAACATATTGATAAAAACTAAAATATTATTATTTTTTAAAAAATGGGAGAAATTGCCCTAGTATTCAGATTCCACTTCCACTTCTGGAATTTCACCTCATTTTGCAAAAGACTATTTCTCTTGTAATTATTCTTCTCAAAGGCTTTAGGTTAGGCTATACTGTAAATGCGTGCGTGCGTGCGTGCGTGCGTGCGTGCATGCGTGTGTGTGTGTGTGTGTGTGTGTGTGTGTGTGTGTGTGTGTCTGTGTGTGTGTCTGTGTGTGTGTGTGTGTGTGTGTGTGTCTGTGTGTATGTATGTGTATATCTGGTTGTGTCTGTGTGTATGTATGTGTTTGTATGTTGTGGGGGGTATTGTGTGTGTTTGTATGTGTGTTTGGTGTGTGTGTGTGTGCATGTGTATGTCTGTGTGTGTCTGTGTGTTTGGTTGTGTCTGTGTGTATGTATTATGTGTTTGTGTGTGTATGTGTGTGTGTTTGGTTATGTCTGTGTGTATGTGTGTGTGGGTATGTGTGTGTGTGTGTTTGTATGTGTGTTTGGTGTGTGTGTGTGCATGTGTGTGTCTGTGTATTTGTGTGGGTTTGTGTGTTTGGTTGTGTCTGTGTGTATGTATGTATTTGTATGTGTGTGTATGTGTGTGTGTTTGTTTGTGTGTGTGTTGGGGGGGTATGTGTAGGCCAGAGGAGAACTTCAGGTGCTTTTCTTTATCACTCTTCATCTTACTCCCTTGAAGCAGAGTCTCTCACTGAACCCGAAGCTGCCCATTATAACGGGACTTGTTGGCCAGCAAGATGCTGAGATCTGCCTGTCTCGGTCCACCAACACTGGGTTACAAGTACACATGGCCATACTTGACTTTTACATAGATATTGGGCATTCAGACCCAAGCCCTCCGACTTGCACAGTAAGCATTCTATACTCAGAGCCATCTCTCCAGCCACTTCATTGTTCTCTGTATGAAATAATATCGACATATCTCGGGACCGGGCGGCCCCGAGAAGACTGGTCATTGCCTGTTCCATGCTGGAAGAGCCTGGACATTAAGTGATGATCCCCAAGGACATTCCTGCAGTGCACTGGTGCCCTTGATACTTGCTTACTCTAAGCAGAGTCTATAAAAGCATCAAAGTCATAGGCCAAGCATTGCATGCTGCTTAAAGCACCCTCTCCAACCATGAGCTTTTCTATTCTAACTAGTTTGAATTTGTGCCCTGCAACATTTCCATCATCATTTTCAGGTTGCAGGCTGTGCTGGAGAGGAGGTGATATGAGGACCACCCCTTTAGACAGGCAGAGGAAGCAGAGATCTTCTGGCATTAGGAGGAGAAAAGATCAGTATGTAACTTGGATTTGGGAGACCAGGGAGAAAAAAAGACAGCAGTCACTTTGGCAGCTTCTGGGACACCAAGGGTCAATTCAGCCACATTTTTTCTCTATCCCACCCTCTGCTGAAAGTGGTGAGATTGGCATCTGGGAATGGTCTTTATATGCTCTGGAAGATGTTGGCTGTGTGCAGGGAAGGTGTCTGAGAGTTAAGAACCAGCAGGTCTACCTGAAGGTTCCCATGGCATGGATGTAACAGGACCCCAGGGCTTGGGGTCTGAAGAGTCCCATTATCAGGGGCTGTGAGGAGGCAACTGTGAGCTACAGTTGATTCACACAGGGGCAGCAGCTCAAGTATGAGTCTAATAGCAAGGCAAGAGGGCCATCTTTTAGAAAAGCAATCCCAAGAGATTTTCCTGTGCTAAGAGAACAGACCAAAGTAAGCCAGTAGATGATGGAAGATGGAAGCTCATGAAGATGGGACCAGGTGGGTTGAGCCATCTCTTCTACTGAACAAAGATGACAGGTCCTCCTCTATGCCACAGGTAGGAAGCAGTCCTCTCCCTCTGAGTGTCTTCTTAGCATTTAGGGAGAAGAGAAGGAAAGGAGAAGTGACTACCAGGAAGTTGATTCAGGAGCCATTTTCATCAAAAAAAAAAAAAAACTGAGCAATAAATTTCAGGAATGGTTTCTTGGGAGAATTAAAACAAGATTAAAATATCTAGTAGTGGTTCTCAACCCGAGGGTTGAATGAGCATTTCACAGGGGTTGCCTCTCAGATACCCTGCATATCAGCTATTTACATTATGATTCATAACTGCATAATTACAGTTACAAAGTAGGAACAAAATTAATTTTATGGTTGAGGTCATCACAACATGAGGAATTGTATTAAAGGGTGAGAGCATTAAGAAGGTTGAGAACCACTGATTTAGAGAATAAGGAAAATTGTATTTTTTTGCGTAGCAATCCAGTTACAAAATGTATACTAGGCAGTGTCATTGCCCTAAAGGTTTTGTAACAAACAACTGTTTCACATCACAGCTCCTACATAAAACTCTTGGTTGAAAGGATAATACTCTAAAAAGAATTTATGTCATGTGCTCCAGAGCATATATGACGGTCCTCTGATCTGCAGATTCTTTAGGGGGAAGGATTACTGTGTGTCATTTTTCATCCTGTAATTGATACGGCAACTGCCCATGGAGACAGAGGTTTTCAGAGGAAAACTGAAGCTGTGGTTTTGTTTGCATTTCTTAGTCCATTCCATTAAGAATGGGTGAAGAGTCCAGAGCATGAAAATGATTCTCAAGTAACATTCAGAGGTGTCAGTAATACAGCATTGTAAACCTTCTAAAGCCAGACTGGCAACAAATCCCAACTGTGTCCGCTGAGGTGTCTGCTGTGAGTTGGTGTGCACTGAGTGCCCCCATTTCTGTAACATAGTCTGTAGTTCCAACAATTCCAAGTCCTCTTGTCGTTGGTAGATATTCTTTATCCAAATTGTACGTAAATATTCGTTGGGAGCTGTCAGACGCATCTGCAGTGTGGAATAGCTTACCAAAAAGCCTCAGCTCATTGGAAGCCTCCCTGTCCCCCCAGGACTGGCTTCATCATCCTCCAACCCTGGTGATTTGTACAGTTCTTCATCCCAGTGGACTAGTGTTTGGGTGTGAATATTATCAAAACGTGTTTCATATCTCCATACTTAATTAAATGAAGCGTATTTCAGGTTGAGCCATGAATCAGTAGGATTCCTGGTGACTAGAAAAGACATACGCCTCCTTATGATAACAAGCCCTTTAGCACTGGGCAGGAGGCACATTAGACCACACACTAAGTAAGGTCTACTTTCCTCCCAGAAGGCCTTGCTGCTCTAAGAGATGGCCTGGAGCTTCCATCCTTGTATCCTTATCTACTAAAGCACCTGCAATGTGGACTGTACTTGCCTGGACAGAGCAGACAACTAAGGAGCAAACCTGATAGGAGAAGACAGCCTGGGGACTGAGGGCCATCCTTAGTAAGAGTGATGAGCACTGGAAAACTCATGTAGAGTTTCACTGCTTAAAAAGCAAAAGCAAAACAAAACAAACCAAAAACAAAACAAAACAAAAAAAACCAACACCTTTTTATTTAAGTGTGATATTCATGGAGGAACAGATATACACTCATAATCTGGTAATAACCGTGTAGCAACCCCCCAGACCAATAGAACCCTTGACATGGCTCCCATTATCCCTCAGTACATTATAGAACCGTAGGACCCAGGAATTTGATTCTGGTAAAATAAGATTACTTAGCTCCAGACCCAAATGAGCTTTTATTGGTTTT
Organism: Cricetulus griseus; assembly: GCF_003668045.3. Lineage (NCBI taxonomy): Eukaryota > Metazoa > Chordata > Mammalia > Rodentia > Cricetidae > Cricetulus > Cricetulus griseus. Next base: position 155,274,520 of record NC_048599.1, on the reverse strand, counting down.
TACATATACTCATTTCCTTGGTGTTTTTGGTGTGTAGTTCTATAGCATTTCATCACATGCATAAACTCATGTAATTATAATCATAATTTGATACAGAAAAAGTAATCCACCATAGAATTTGGCCTGGGGTTTGGACTTTATCTAAATGCTACTGTAAAGGTTTGTGTCTGGCTGTTTTCAGTAAGTACTGTGATTATAAGCTGTGTAGTGTTCCCACTGTGTAATAAGGATCTGTCTACTTACTGTAGCCCACTGGGTGCTTCTGCCATTAAGTACTCATCTGTTCTACTGTAAATGAATATTTGGTAGTTTTCAGCTCTTGCCTGCAGCCAGTGTACTGCTGTGAACATTCTAGCATCTTTATGTGAACATGTGCATTTCTGCTGGACATACACCAAGAAGGGGTCTTTGGGGTCCTAAGGTTTATCCAAAGTGGTTAGATGGCTAACATTTCCTGCAGCAGCTCACAGAGTCCTGCCTTCTACATATTTATTAAACCATGGTGTTTACTGTCTTCCTTTTCTCCTAGACATTCAATGGTGTTGCATGTGGTATTGTGGGGTGGGTTCAGAGAGCCTGAAATAGTCCTTTCTGAAAGGAGCAGGGAGGTTTATAAAACTCAGGAAGCTACTAAACTGTCAAAGTTCCCTTCCTATTGCTGAGATAAGACATCAGTACCAAGGCTATTTACAGATTTACAAAAGAAAGAGTTTATTTGGTACTTACTGCTTCAAAAGGTTAGAGTCCATGACCCTCATGGCATAGAGAAGGCCAGAGGCCGGCAGGCAGGCATGGTGCTGGAGTAGTAGCTCACACACACACACACACACAGAGAGAGAAAGAGAGACAGACAGACAGACAGACAGACAGACACAGAGAGACAGAGACAGAGAGAGACAGAGACCTCTGAGAATGATGAGAATCTTTTGAAACCTTAAAGCCTTCCCCCCAGAGACACACCTCCCCCAAGGTTACCCTTTTTAATCCTTCCAGTTTCACCAACTAGGGACCATGTAACCAAACACATGTAGCCTGTGGGGTCCATTCTCATTCAAACAGTTGCATGATTCCCTGGTCCCTCTCCAGGACAGTATATGCAGCAGCTATTGCTGGGGAGAGCAGACTCTCTGACTGAGAGCTCCAGGGATGCAGCTCTCCTGTGTTGTCACCCATGCAGGGGTGGGCTTTCTGGCTACACAGTTACCTTAGAGTCATTCACGCTTCTGTAAGTAACCCTTCACCCACATTCCTGTAAGTGACCTCTATGAGCTCACTGGTTAGACTTGGGTAAGATCACATCTTTGGACTATCGTTGTTGCCCTATCTGGAGCAAATAGATACTTTGTCATGTCTCAGGAAAAGTCACACAATGATTGGCTACCTGCATGCTATTTAGGTTTTTTGTTTGTTTTGTTTGGTTTGGTTTTTAGGGAGTTTTTCTGTGTAACTTTGGAGCCTAGTCTGGCACTCGTTCTGGAAACCAGGCTGGCCTCGAACTCACAGAGATCCGACTGCCTCTGCCTCCCGAGTGCTGGGAATAAAGGCATGCGCCACCATGTTGTCTCTTTGTAACTTTTTAGTATTGAATAATAATTCCATTCTGTTCATTTATCAGTTTCTTTACTAACAGACATCTTGGTTGCTGCTAAGTTTTGTTTATTTTGCTGAAGGATGAACTTAACTGAGCTCCTCAGCCTTACTTTTCTTTCTCTTGTACTGCCTGGCTTTCAGGGAGTTTCCTCAAGTCTGGCAGGAAGCAGTGCACCCAGCAGGGGCATCTCTGTGGGTTGTGGGGCATCTGCTGGTGGGATCTACAGGATGCACACCTCTGCTCTCACTACTGCTCAGCTGAGCCTCTCTGCCTTTTACTTGTGGTAGGAACAGCCAGCATTCAAGACAGTTTGTTGGTTCACCCCTTGCCAGACATCTCACCAACAACTGCTCTATCACCAAGGTCGTAACTGTCTTGGAAGCCAGGACAACTTTGCCTTGTCTTCTTGGTCAGAGTGATGATGGTATAGTTCCTGGAGGCTTAAGCCAGCTTGCTTCTGCCCATAGGCTTTCTCCCAACTGCCCATAGGGAGAGCAGAGCCCCAAGGGAACTGGATCTGATGGCTACCATTTGTGAACTGCCCCTTGTAGATGCTTTCTGCAAAATGACCAGCTAGCTCCATTGGTTTCATGAAAATATAGAGATCTTATACTGTGGCCCTGGTGAGGGGATCATGAATCACGTCTCTCACCATGCCCTAAAGTAGCCATATACTTAATAAAGAAAGTCCATTTCACACAGAACACCAGATGTCTGCCCTTACTCTGCCCACTGATGACCGCCCATAGTGGATAGTGTGCTTCCAAGAAAAGCCTAAAGAACTACTTCCAACTTCCGAAAATTATGACTGGAACGGCAGGAAACATTGGCACATGGTTTTTGGTGGAGATGTTTTCAACTTCTCGGAGTAAACATCATGAGGTATGGTTGGTGGGTCACCTGGTGAGGACATCTTTAGTCTTACAGTAAAGCACCAGGCTGTCTTCCCAAGTGTCCTTACCGCTTTTGTGATCTGAAGGGGTTCCTGCTGCCCCACACCCTTGGCAGCGTTTGGTGACGTCAGCCTTAGGGATTTTGACCGTTCTAAGGGATATGCCATGTCTTCTCACTGTCTAAACTTGCATGCACAAAGCATGTGTGCTGCTGAGCCACTTTCAAATGTTTATTTGCCATCTGTATCTTTTCTGGTGAGGTATCTGTCCTATCATTTATCTAGTTTTAACTCAGTTGTTTATAGCTCCACTGTTAAGGTTTTAGAAAAGATTTTCTTTATTTTAATTTTTATCCACATGTCTATGCGTGTGGGGGGGTGTACACATGTGTGTGCAGGTGCCCAAAATGGCCAGAAGAGGGCATTGGATCCCCAAGAACATGAGTTGCAGGTGATGATAAGCCTCCACACATGAGAGCTGGAAACAAAACGCGGGTCTTCTGCAAAAGCAATCAGTTCTCTTAACTACTGAGCCATCTCTCCCATCTCTTACTGTTAAGAATGTTTTATATATTTTGGATAACAGCATTTTATCAGATACATTTACAAAAATATCTTCCCCCACTTTGTAGCTTATTTAATGGCTCTCTCCTCAGCTGCATGTTCATTCTCTTAATGGTCTTCTTCCATTAACAAGCATTCTTAATACTAAAATGATTTAATTGTATTTTCCCTCATTTTGGGCTAGTGCTTTCTTATGTCCTATTTAAGAAACCTTTGGCTCTACAAAGTCATACAAATGTTTTATATGTCACCCAAAAGTGCTATTGTTTTACTTTCTTTAGTTTTGTTGTCCAGCTGTACTTGATTGTGTGTGTGTGTGTGTGAGTGTGTGTGTGTGTGTGTGTGTGTGTGTGTGTGTGTGTGTGTGTTGAGGGAGCAGGAGGGATCAGTATTCTCTTCCTTCTGTGGATATCTAGTTGATAATACTGCTTACTCAACATATCCCCATTTCCCTATTGCAAGTGGCATTAGTCATAAACTAGGCATTCTTCTATGAGTGGTTCATGTAGGTTCTTTATTCTTAGTAACAGCTGCTTAGATGAGATGCGAGTCCAGGAGCAGGGCTTCTCCTCCTGGCCGGCTCCAGAGAGTCCTGGTATGAGACTGGCTGGGAACTTTGTCATTGTCCCTTGAGCTGTGGGATCTGGCAAGCGGACTTTTGAGTATTTTCTGTATGGCCTTGAATAAGCTTGTAGTCTTCAAATCTGTTCCTACAGGTATGACAAAAATAATAACCATTTTGACTTGGCACTTGAGAGTCTGAGACAACTGAATGGTTGGTATTTTTGCTGTTATTTGGTGTGTTAAGGATGCTGATGCTAAGACTGGGAATACCGCTAAATAATTTTAAGTGTCTTGGTTTCTATGCCTCACCACAGCCCCATTCCTGTCTGTTTTAGGAAGAATGTAAACTGATCTTCTTGCGAGAACAGGAAAATGAGGAAGGCTTTGAAGGTTTGGGGAAGTCAGGGGAATCCATCGCTTCATCTCCTCAGCCCTGTGCCTCCCTGAGACTTTATGAGTGCTGGACATCACAAAGTAGGCACAATATCTGAGGCAAGGACAGGCTGGCCAGCCATAAAGCCCCACTTCTTAGCTCCACTCAGTAGATAACCTGAACCAAGACTGTCTAGGATAATCTTCATCAAGCCTTTGGTTCTCAGCCATGGTGGGTGAAGTGGTTCCAGAATGTCTTCAATCCTATTCATTGCTCAGATTTTGTAACTTCTTAATGAGCTGTGACCATTGATTTGTGCTAAATTCCTAGATAAATACCTAGAGGGGCATCAGAGGAAGCTTACCCCATCCAAAGGGCCCCATCACTACCCAGAGAAGGGCAGGCGGTCTGATTGCACTTCTTTCTCGCTTAGCCCAAGGCAAAATTGAAATTGAGAAATAGCTTTGTTCACAAAGATATCCACCACACCATTGATTGTTGCACTAGAGCCACCCCATGGGAAACTATTGTTTTGCATTTCACTCTACTTGAGACCAATCAGCCTAGTCCTCAGAACCTGAGTCTGCACAGAAGAATAAAGTAAATGGTAACTTTGTCCAGGGGGCAGCACTGCACTTAATACAGGTTCATGTAGAAGACAATCAGAGGTGTTTTTTTTTTGTTTTGTTTTGTTTTGTTTTGTTTTGTTTGATCACTCACTATGTTCCACATCCTGAGCTAAGCAGTGGCTGACTGAGTGTGAACTGGGTACCACTCTTCCTCCCTCAAGGAGTTCAGGTCTAGCCAAGAAAGTGGAACCAGAGCAGTGATGTAGAAGCCAAGGCAAGTGTTGCACTGGAAGCAGAAGATGAGAGCAGTGGGAGGACCTCGTCTGCCCAAGGAGCAGATGGAGACTTTCTGGAGGAAGCAGCAGCTCCAGAACTTTCAGAGGAGAAACTGGAAAGTAACTTCAGGTAGCAGAAACAAAGGCGTGGAGCCAGCTATACTACCAAACCAAGAACTAAGCGTGAAAATACATGAGCCCATGAAGGTGGTTTGCATTCAGCCCAGGGAGCCCAGGGAGATGGTCAACTATGCTAACATTTAAGTACCAAGGAGGAGACAACAGGAGGCAGATGGCTGTATAAACCAGAGGCTCAGAAAGAGACGGAGGCTAGTGACATTGTTGGATGCCTCTTCAGCCTCTAAATGGTGTTTTAAAAGCTTTGCAGGCATTAGAGATGGCAGCAGTTGAGAGTACTCGCTGCTCTTTCAGAGGACAGCAGCTAGTTTTCAACACCCACATGGTGGCTCACAAACACCTGTAACTCCAACTCCAGGAGGTAGAATGCCTTCTTCTGGCCTCCATGGGCATCTGCACAACACACACACACACACACACACACACACACACACACACACACACACACACGCAAATAAAAAATGATAAATCTTTAAAACCCTTTGAAAAAGAAGTATGTATTGAGAGAAAGAAATAAGAACAGAATTAAGAGGCATCCCCACAGTCACAGAAGGGAATGAAAAGGCAGACAAGGACACAATGACAATGAGGAGGCAGAGGAGGACTGGTCAGGGGAGACCAGAGAGAACACTACTCCTGGTGAGAAAGGACAGCAGTTGCTGTCTCTCTCTGCTGAAATCCAGGAGGTGACATGTGTTAAGTACAACGAATTGGCCAGTAGAGGGTAACTCTCACAGTGGGGAGAATAGAATCTAGAAGGCAGAGGCAAGGAAGAGGAGTACACTGAGTGAAGACTTGTGGTTTCCAGAGCTTGTCTGGGAAGAGAAGACATGGGCAGTGAGGGCCATGGAGGAAGGCTGAAGGAGGTACTGAGCTATAGAGGAGGTCAGGAGTCTCTTCTCCCTAACTCCCAGATAGGACCCTTCTCTTCCGGACAGATTTGTCTCAGAATAATGTGTCTGGGTCAAATGCCTGCTCTCTTCCCCTTCCTTTGTGTGACTGTGGGTGTGGACACACTCATGTGTTCAGGTGGCCAGAATGAGCCTCTGTAGATCTCTGGCTCCTACCTGGTCTGGAGGCAGCCTAGGGCAGCCCAGAGTTTTTTGAGGCGGGAGTGGGCATCTTCTCCAAGATGAGAAGGTGATAGAGGCAGGCTGTGAAACATCAAGATCTGTCAGAAGCCCCTGAAAGCTGCCCACCACCTGGGCCCTATCAGACAAGCTGAGCTTCGCCTACATAATCTCTGATGAGCTTGGCTCGGCTTTCATTTCAAAAGGCTCCATTTCTTTTCTCTCTCCCGCCCAGCCCTTCCTTTGTAACCCCTCCCCCCCAAAGAACTAAAAATTATGCTTTCTTCTTCTCTTTGTTTCCCAGTACAGCTGGGGCTAGAGAAAGCTTTGAAATTGGAGCTCCAGGTAGGAAAGCTGGTGGGGAGAACAAGGAGAATGGGTGGCCAGCAGAACTTCCAAGGAACAGGGAAAGAGCAGAGATCTCTTTGGTGGTCAGGTTTTGTCCCCCACCCAAGCCAGGACCCCTGGTCTTTTCCTTTTCATCTCTGACATGTACCCCCTCCTAACCCCAGTTCTCTCTGCCTCATAGGCTAAGAAACCATTACCTAATATTGCATCCATTCTCTCAGGTGTCTCTATAGACTAGAGCAGCTCTCTTGGTCCTTCAGGAGTTAGTTTAGACAAATCCCACGTCTCAATCCAGTGGTTTCTGAGCCCATGATCCAGGGGCTTTGGGAACATCTATCTTTGCTTTTCCATGTTCATCACAAAAAAAGCATTAAATGACTATGTTAAGTGCAAAACCAAGTGTGGGATTAGCCTCCATAGGTAGAGTTTGGTGTTTCCTAGTGCCAAGGAAACCTGGATATCGGAGAGAGCAGACTTCTTGAGAGACCTTGAGATATCCCATCCAGCACAGTTATTGCATGCAAAGGACCATTAGTTCCTAGAGAGGAGAGTGATCACCCAGAGGGTGAGAAGACCAGGATGAGAACATGGTGGGACTCACTCACATTGGGCTCTACAGTTGGCACAGATAATGCTTTGCTGATCCTAACCCCAGGGCTAAGTTGGATCCATAGTCAATGGAGGTCAGAGATGTCCTGAAGATTTCTCATGACAGATATAGGTTCCACAGACTAGAGATTAAGGATGGACTGGAGCCACAGTTAAGGACCTATTTGTGAGGGGACTAAGAGATGAGAAGATAATACCTGGCCTAAGACAAAGACAAAGCTAATCTTAACTGGGTTCCTGACTACATTAGTCTGCCTATTTGCCTGAAAAAAAGAGATGCATTCAGTAACAGAAGACATTGCACGAGTACATATGTGTTAGCTACACAAAACACTTAGCTCAAACCAGATCAAACCATAAGGCATCTTTATTAACTCATAACAAATGCAGAGATAAAGCAGGCTTTGAACTACTTGACTCAGCACAACCTTGCTTCCTAACAAGGATCTTAGCTTTCCCTTCCTCCATTTTGTTAGATCATTGACTTCAATACAAGATGGCCTCCTGTAGAAAAGTGTGATATCTTTTTTGTTTTCTCCAGTTTAGCAGGAAGGGATAAATAGTCTCTTCTTCCACCACGGAGAAGCTGGACAACTTTCAGTCACATACCTCCCTCCTGAATAAATAGTATTCACTTGGAAAACTGTGTTTGTTCAGGATTGACAAGCCACAGTTCACTGACCAAATCTATCCAGCCACTTGACTATTAAAAGGCCACAAGCAGAGACTAGTCTCACAGTTTAAATAGCTACATATTAATGGTTATAAATATCCACCCAAAGCCTCAAAGAATTGCTACTTCGCTCTCTAAGAAAACATTAGCGCTCTCCTGGTTGCTTAGGCTAATTATATTTATCCCTGAAGCTGGAGATGAGTTCAACTTTCTCTGAAACTCATGACTACAAGGAAGGTATGTGGACACCTGCATAAAATTATGAAGGGCAAGGTTGCTAAGCCTGGGGAAAAACAAATACTAGAATCTGTTGTCAAGTAAGAGCCACAAAAGACTGTGAAAACTGAGAAGAAGTAATTTGTTAAGATTCATAGATTTTGAAAGTCATTCAGAAACTGGAAAGCCATTCACAATCCAGTGTAACCTCAAACCCTCCTGTCCAGTAAAAATATTGTTGTTTGTTCTGTGTCAGCTATTACCAAGCACACTCTTGGGTCTGTTTGCTTTTCCATATATAATAATTCATACCTTCTGCTTACTATGGTTCCTTTTGACTCTTGGCCTCTGCTGACTCATGTTGCTACTCATCCATGGCCTGCTGACTCATGCTTCCATCCATTCCATTCATTCCTGACCTGCTGACTCATGCTTCCATTCATTCATTCATTCATTCATTCATTCATTCATTCATGGCATGCTGACTCATGCTTCCAGTCATTCCTGACCTGCTGACTCATGCTTCCATTCATTCATTCATGGCCTGCTGACTCATGCTTCCATTCATTCATTCATTCATTCATTCATTCATGGCATGCTGACTCATGCTTCCAATCATTCCTGACCTTCTGACTCATGCTTCCATTCATTCATCCTGACCTTCTGACTTATGCTTCCATTCATTCATTCATGGCCTGCTGAATCATGATTCTACTTACTACAGCCTCTCCTCTTCTGCTTACCAGTCTGCCACACTCTGCTTCTACTGACAAAATAACATTTTTTATTCTATGCCATACTCAAAGATGCTTTTATTATTAATTTGGTTAAAAGGTCCTACAGCCAGACCTTGTGCAGTCTCTGTCTTGACCCTGTCTGTCACAGTTCAGAGATAAATTCTTACCTAAACAACTAAGTTTTGTAAATAGTCTCACAAGACTTTCTTCACATCACTGGCTACGCAAACAACACTGAAGGGTGAAGGGACCAGCTCCCCATTTCAGCAGCCATAACAGCCTAACACGTGCTTGCCTGACCTTGCCTTGGTCACTAGGAGGTCAGATGCCTGCCTTATGGCAAGGAACGGATCAGAAGTTAGCCGGTAGTGCTTTACGGCTCTGGGTGTGCTTTACGGACAAGTGCACAGCAATGATGTGCAGAGCATAGCAACCTCCCTGGGAGGGCCTATGCGCCATAACAACCAGTTGACCAACCAACACAGGGCAAGTCCTCCAAGCCTGGAGGCACACCAATCCTGAGCCTGTGTGTACCCCTAGACACTCCCCTTACGCTGCCCTATAAGATCCCGGTCCCGTGGCTTCTCAGGGTCTTTCCCCAGCTATCTGCCATGGTGGGTGGATGAAAGACCCGAGCTAACATGGGGTTAGCTTGTTAAACAACTGCATTAAAGTCTCATGCTGTTTGCATCAAGTTTTCACCTCTGCCTGGTGATTGGGGTTGCTGCAGTCCTGGGCCAAAATCCTGGGGGCCTGAGCCTCCGGGGGTCTTTCAAAGGGCAGGCCCCATGCCCACTGGCAGACAGCCATCACAAAATGAATGCTATGGCATATTTTTGGAAATTTCCTTGTCTCATATTGCTTTGTTTGGACATTTTCTTTTTACCTTCCTTGTCTTTTGTTTGTACATTATAGTTAATGGTTTTGGGGTTTTTTTTATGGTTTTTTTGTGTGTGCTTCCCCTGCTCTTTGTTTGTTCATTAGTTTTTTGTTTTGCTTTGTTATTGTCTCCTTTATGTGCCTGTCTGTTTTCTTAAGAGTGAGAAAGGCCTGGAATTGGAAGAGTAGGGGCATGGGGAGGATCTGGGCAGAGATGAGAGAGGGGAAACAGTGGTCAGAATACATTGTATGAAAATAATTTTATTTTCAATAAAAATAAAATAACCTATTTACTAAGTCATTGTGATTTGGAAATAGTCTGTACCAGGAGAATTCATAAATGATCCAAAATAGTACATTTATTTTAAAAGGCTTTAAATATAGAAGAAATTAAAGACCTTCATGGAAAAGATGGACAGTATATATGCATAGATAGGGTTTACAACAGATATGGAAGCTATAAGAAAACATCAAACAGAAATGTTAGAATGAGAAATAATGGCAACGATTACCATTACCCAGGTGAGGAGCACTACCAGGGACCCATGAGTAGACAGAACCAATGAGATGAAAGCAAATCAATGAGAGGGGAAAGAATGGGACAAGGGAGCAAAATGGAGCAGTCCATAAATTAATCAGTTGTAATCTCAGAAAGAGCAGGAGAACGAGGGTGCAGAAGAGATGCAGGAAGACACACCGGCAGTGTAAGCCACCACCCCAATTAAATGTTTTCCTTTATAGAGTTGCCGTGGTCACAGTGTCTCTTCACAGCAATAGAAACCCTAAGACACAGGGTGGAAATAGATATCAGTGCTCCTTATAAAAATAGTTTTAGAAATTCGTAACAAAAGTTACCTATGTGGCCGGGCATTGGTGGCACACGCCTTTAATCCCAGCACTCAGGAGGCGGAGGCAGGAGGATCTCTGTGAGTTTGAGGCCAGCCTAGAGAAAGTTCCAGAACAGCCTCCAAACTAACAGAGAAACCCTGTCTCGAAAGAAAAAAAAGAAAGTGTTAAAAAAAGTTACCTATGTGAATTCAACATTGTAAAATAATAATACATATGGACACAAGGAGTCTAGGTTGGAATGAAACGATGGTTTGTAATTAAACATCATCACTGTAGCTCATCACATTAATGGAATAAAGCCATGTGCACACAAATAAAGTTTTGATAAACTCCACATTCTTATTTATTTATTTATTTATTTATTTATTTAATGTCTGGGTGTTTTGCCTGCAATTATGTATGTTTGCCACATACATACCTGGTGCCCAAGGAGGCCAGAAGAGCACATTAGATCTCCTAGGACTAAACTTATAGAGGCTTAAAGCTGGTATGTGGGTGCTGGGAAATTAACCGGAGAACCTGGGTTCTCTGAAAGAGCAAGAAGTATTCCTAACTGTCGAGTCATCTCTCCAACAACTCATCTTTATTTTTAAAAAACAAAACAATAAAACAAACAAAAAAACAATCTTCTAGTAAGCTAAATATCAAAGACAGCATCTTCATCTGGACAAAGGGCATTTAAGAAAAACCACAGATAAAGTTACACTGAATGGTAAAAGACCAAATTCTTCCTCCTTATATTTGAGAACAAATCTAGGGTGTTCTTTGTAACTACTCCTGATTGACATTGTAAGGAATTCCTAGAAGACAAAATGCAGACTTGAAAGACCACAGATAGCACTGTTAGGAGTTTGCATTCCTTCACTCAGTATAATTTTTTCTGTTTTACCTATTGGTTGCATGATATACAAATATGCAAATGACCTTTTAGGACTAGTAAATAAATTCCACAAGGTAGCTTGATAAAATCAGTTGTAGTCAGATGAGATCAGATCAGATCACGCCTTTAATCCCAGCACTTGGGATGCAGAGGCAATCAAATCTCTGTGAGTTTGAGGCTAGCTGGTCTACAAAACTACACAGAGAAATCCTGCCTCAGAAAAAAAGTAAGTTATACATCTATATTTCATAAATAAGCAATCAAATTTAAAGCATATTATGTATTTATGTCTTTACTTTGAATTATTGGGGGTTGAACTCAGGACCTCCGGGATACTTGGTAAGTACTCTATCATTGAACTATATCCCCAGCTACAGTTTAGAAAGTAAAAAGCAATGCCCTTTTAATCACACCAGAATGGGCAATGCTTGAGATTAATTTAGCAAATAGCATGCAAGACCTGCACACCAAAAACTGAAAAACACTTCTGAAAAAAATGGATACAATCTGCATAAATGAAGCATTATCATGTGTTCATGACTCAGATGATGGCAGTGTTGTTCAGATGTGGATAACCACCCAGCTGTGAGTTGGGCTTCATGACCACTACTGCCCAGCACTGGGGCGACCATGCTGACTCAGCACTTCCCTCCTAGAGCCTCCAGTCTGCATAGGTGAGATGCAATTGCAATGTGATATGGAGGAGTTTTCTTCCAGTTTTACAGCCTGGCATTCTAGATTCCCCCTGTACCTGATGGCCATGTCTTTCTCTAGAATTCTCTGCTGTAATTTTATTGAATGTATTGCATTCAATATATATATAAATCTTGTATGTTCTATTCATATGCACTTTTTATTTATCTTTGTTGTCATATGAATGTTCTAATCCATCTGCATGGTCTTCAATGTCTAATATTACATTTACCATTGATGTGTTCTCTTGGTGAGGCTTTCCACCAGGCTTTTAAAATGTTGGTTTTGTGTGTGTGGGGGGGGTGTATGTGTCTAGTCCATTTGTGTCTGTGCATGGGGGCATACATTCAAGTGCATGGTGAGGACAAAATTGATATTGGATATCTGGCTCATTTTTTCACAGCTTTATTTTTTCTCAGAGTATCCCACAGAGTCTGGGGCTCACCAATTCAGCAAGACTAGCCAGAAAGCCCACCATCTCCTTTCTTTACCTCCTCAGCACTGGGATTACCAACACATGGCTTTTTACATGACTGCTGAGCTAGCAGTCCAGCCCAGTCCACAAAGTTTTTCATTTGACTCACTGTTTTTATTTCTAAAATTTCAGTTTGATTTTTGCAGTGGTTCTCTTTTTATTGAATATCTCTTCTATATTTTGTATTGACTCATTTGTTTCATTTGGTTGTTGTCTTAGGCACTGTTCTCTTGCTGTGAAAAGACACTATGACAATGGCAACTCTTATAAAGCATTTAATTGGGGCTGGCTTACAGTTTCAGAGGTTTATTCATTGTCTTCATGGCAGGTCATGGCAGTGTGCAGATAGACCTTGTAGCTGAGCATTCTACATCCTGATGCACAGGCAGCAGGAAGAGAAAGACTCTGGGCTTGGGATGGGCTTTTAAAGCATGAAAGCTCACTCCCAGTGACACACTTCCTCCAACAAGGCCACACCTTCTAATCTTTTCAAATAGTGCCAGTCCCTGGTGACCAAGTATTCAAATCTATGAGCCTGTGGAGGGCCAGTCCTATTTAAATAACCACAGCTGTAATTTGTATTCTTATTAATTCAATCAGGAGTTTATATCATGCTTGATTTTATTCAAAGTTCTTATGATTTTGAAAAATTATTTGCCTGTGATTTTTTTTTATCTAATTTACTCTCATTGGAATCAGTTGCAGTGGAAATGTTGGTTTTCAAAGGTGTCATACTGCCTTGACCTCTCCTGTTTGTGTATTTCTGTGCTGGGTTTTGCTCATCTGGGACTAGACTTTAGTTGAACTTTATTTTTATCACTGCATTCTTTCAGGTGAAATATTTATAATGTTCAAGAGGGACTAGATTGTGGAGGGCTGAAGTATCATTCCTTCCAGGAATAACAGATGAAACTTAATAACTAAACGATCCGCCTAGAGGCTCAGGCCTGGCTACAGTCTGCAGTGGTGCTCTGAAAATAGAGCACTAACTGCAGAAACCGCCCCAGAAAATGCAGCTGGGTATCCTTGTCCCGTCAGAGCTCTGGTTTTCTATCTAACAAGTCAGTGGTCTCAGCTTGAGTATGCTTGCCCACTGACTTTCAGGTCAGATCTGCCCATGTGCTTTGCTTGCACAGTTCTGTGGCTCTTTTGGTTTTGAGGAGAGGCTTTGGGACTTAGAGATGTAGTTCTGTGGAGTGTTCTCTGATTCCCAGCAAGGCAGTTTGACTGTGGTTTCTCTTGGATCTGCTCCCTCCATGGCTCGGTGTAACAGGTATTATTTGTAGGATGGCAGGAACTGGGGCATCTCCTAGTCCCTGCTTCATGTGATTTATGGCTCTGTTTTCCAATTTTTTTCTCTATTTTTGCTTCTGGGGATTGTTCTCTCATCTTCTGTTTCTGTACTCAGAGCTGGTGGGTTGGGTGCTCCTCAGCCTCCTCCAATGCTTTGTTTATTGCTCAAAGTTAAAGGCTGTTATTTTGCTCATAATTCTAGCATGCTGTACTTCATCTAGTCTCTCACAGTTGCTGTTTATTGCAGTTTCCCCTTTTTTTTCCACACTTTTCACCTCGTTTGCAGCCTTGAATCAGATGTTGCCTTTTAAATGTGTAGAGCTGTCTCAGAGGTTAAGAGCACTGGCTGCACTTCCAAGGGACTGGGGTTCAATTCCCAGCACCCACATGGCAGCTCACAGCCATCTATAACTTCACTTCGTAAAGATGACACCCTCTTCTGACCTCTGCAGGCAGCCAGCGCACATAACACACAGACATCTATGCAGGCAAAGCACCCATACAAAAAGATCACAAGATAAGGGGATGCAGCCTGTTTAATTTCATTATCCTCACTGTGTCTTCTTCAGGTCTGTTTCTATTGACTGATTTTTCTCTTTGCTATATGTGTCACTTTCTGCTTTATATGTGTAGTAATTTCCTACTGCAGTCTGTACATAATTATTATCACATAGTTAAATGTCCAAAATTTCTCCTTGAAAGCATTTTTAGACTTCAGTTGTGTCTTATACTTAAGTTAATTATGTATCAGAAATGAATTTTGGGCTCGCTTTGATGTTGAATTGGGCTTGTTTAAGACCTTTAAACTAGGTCTAGGGATAATTTCATTTACTTCTGTGGTGTGACCCTTTCCGTGACCTTAGATTGTCAGTGAAGTGTGTCTGCTCCAGATTAGGTATGAAATCAATGCCGCATAGCCCCATGAAGCTTCAGGAACTGCTCAGTTCACCACTCACTGTTGCTTTGCCCAGCAAGAGTACAAGGCAGTATTCAGCAACTGCCTTAATCTACCAAACTCCGGCACTCTTTCTCTGCCTGGCTCCCTGTCTCTGGTAATCTGCCCTACAGACTGCAGTTACTAAAGTCTACTTGGACTTGGTCTCTTCTCTTCAACTCAGTGAGACCACCATGCTCTGCTTAGATATTCCTTGCTGTTCCTCATTCCAGAATGTGGTATAGAAGAAACTGGAGCTGCCCACTAAGAATTATTTGACTTGTTTCCCTTCTTTTGGGAGCCCCAGCTTTTCATTGCCTTTTGTCCAAAGTCTGAAAGCATATGTCACATATTTTGATCAATGTTCTGGTTGTTTATAAGCTCAGGTACCAGGTGCTCTTTGTGATGGAAACAGAGGTCATAGGTGGTTTTAACTTATAAAAGCTCTTACTTGTGTGGATATCATCTTCACGAATCATCCCAGGAACTGTTAATTAGAATGTCTTCTTACTGGCTAATAGATGATGTTTCACTGAAAGGCACCCATCTACCCTTCCCACTCAATTCAGACACCATTTCAAACTTGTCCACATTTTCAAATAAATAGTGACAGTATGTATAACAACCAGACTTATTAATCAGAATCAGTGTTCTAAGAATATTCTTTGTAACAATGGTGGCAGGTAAAGGGGAGACACAAGTGACACTGGTTTTCCTGGTTCTGTCCTTTGATGGTGGGATCACAGGGATGCTTGCCACAAAAGCTCTCTTCTAACAGTCTTGTAATCCCTGACTTTAACTAGTATTCCCATTTTCCAGTTGAGCCAACTGAAGCTCAGAGTGGGTCAGTAATCAATAACCAGGATCAGAACTAGCCATCTGTCCAACTGGCACTCTGCAATGCCACCTGCTAACTTTACCCTGGAGTTTTCTGGAAAATGTTAGAAATTTTTCATTTCTGAGCTTTAATGGAATTGTTTCCCATTTTCCATAACAGGTACAGATATTTTCAAGTTCTATAATTTTTTTGGTCATTTTTCCTGACTTTACATGTTGAAAATATTTGTAACTTTAGGTTTTTAACTTTGTAATGATAGTCACTTTTCCCAGGCTATATACTACTTATTTAAGACAGAGTCTTTGGTTTAATGTCCTTAATAGAACTACCGAAGAGATAGCTATATACTTTGTAAAGTAGACTAAAATTCTCATGTATTTTATCAACAATGTCTCAGAATTCCAGGAACTCTATGGGACATTATTTTTAGTTGGCGTCTTTGGGTGAGCCAAAGTTTCAAGACATTTAATGGTGGAATTTGAGGCGCAATGACATATGGGCAGAGAAGATATTTTTGGGAGCAATCCCTTCCCTGTAGCTCTCAAATCCCTTACAGAACCCCCTCTCTCCTCAGGCAAGCCCCTCCTGCATATGTTGAGGGGGACTGGGCTTGGGGCACCTCTGCCAGGATCCCGCTGATCTATGTTCTTGCCTGACACTCAGCAGCTGTCGTGGAGGCGTGGGCTGCAGGCGCTGTTCCCCATGGGCCGTGTGCAGGCCTCAGGCCGGGGAGCCTTTCCCGCCTAATCCAAGGGGCACAGGCAGCAGGGAGAGAGACAGCTGGGTGTAACTGATCTGCAAAGGAATGGAATGGTTCAGGCCTCCCAACACTGAGCTGGGCTGTCTGCAGGCCCACTCCAGCCGCTGAGCCTTTAACCCTTCCTTCTCTTTCTGTTCTCTCCACTCCTTCCTGGGAGTTGATGCCACCCTATTCAGTCATGCTCTAAGGAACCCCTCAAGGAACTGGCTTCCATGGCTAGGTCTGCAAAGGACCCATCCTGATAGTAATGTATTTGCAGAAACAGATGGAGCAGGTCCTACCTGGAGAGCTCCCTGTCTTAGTAAGAAAGGTTCCTGGAAGCCCCATGGCTGACCAGCAACAGAGGCTAGTGGCCAAAGCAAGGAGGGTATGCTTGGTGGATGGAAGGATCTACAGTGGAGGCATTTTGAAAACACCAGGTCTGGAGGTGAAACTTTCTCCACAATCCAGTCTCTTCTAATGCTTCCTGCTCCCTCATCATCTCTAGCTATCTCTAACCAGTGTCTCTGTCCAGCATGCCTGGGGCACATGACTAACACAGAGTCCTAAGCCTGCTGGACAGTGGTGAGCTGGGGCTGGTCAAGCACGGTGCTCTTGCTTCTCTCTCGTCCTGAACCCAGTTGGGATGGGATCCCTGGCTCAGAGGTCTCTGCAGTTGTCTGGCCTTTTCCCACCTATGATCTCACTTGGCCCTCATACCAGCCCTGGGATGCAGAACCTGTTGCTCCTCCTCACCATGAAGGATGGTGGCTGTCAATGTCCCATAGCTTCTAACTTACCAGAGAGGGACCAGAACTCCCTTTCTGCTGCTCCCTCCAGATTCCCAGAGGCAGAGACTACAACACTACCATACCTGCCAGCTCATGGGACCCCAGGATTCCCCTTGCTTTTTCCTGACTGAGAAGCCAAAGTAACAAGTGTGGGCTCAAGCCCTGGTTCCCTACTCTGCAGCTGTGCACACACCTTACTCTTTCTGACCCTTACACTCTCGTCTAACATGAATGAGGATGTAGTGTATAAAGGCATTACTGCAGGAATAAGCCTGCATGCCCCCTCTCCTGCATACAGCATGGATACAGGCTGGTAGGCAAGGCCCAGAGAGGCAGAATCTAGGATTGTGTGATGGTGGGTCAAGTGGTAGACACCAAAGGGAGGGAGTCTGTGGGCTGGGGTTGTGCAGCTTTTCTGAAGGGCAGGCAGGGAGAGAAGGAACAAGTCATTCTAAGTGAGACAAAGACATAGAAACAGGAACAGATACCGTGCATCCTGGAAGGAACAGGGGCAGAACTCAGGTTTGGTTGGTTCAGAGTAGGCCTTGCCCTGAGGGGTGTGTGTGTGTGTGTGTGTGTGTAGGTCTCATGACAAATGAGGGATGAGCAGCAGGCCTTGAAAGCAACTTAGCTTTAGAAAATGTACTTAGAAAATGAACAACTTTCCAAGGGTGCTAGGGATGGGCCGGTTCCCCCACCATGCTGACTGCCCAGTGCTACGCACTTTTACCCAATCCCTGGCCAGTCCAGATCCCTGGGCAAGGGGCCGGGGGCAGCTGGGGGAAGGTGCAGTTCCAGCTTGGAAGAGACAGCTGTGCAGGCCTCCTGCCTGCTGCAGGGGATTAACTGACACAGCCACAGTGTGTTGGGGGGCACCTGGCTCTCCAGCTCTGCTCACCCCAGCCTCTTTTAACTCCTTGCTGTCCAGGCTCTTCACCATCATGCTTATTGGCATACTCAGACTCATTTTTTTCTGTGATCTCTGTGTTATGTGTTGGAGATACAAATCAATAAAGATCCAAGGCAGTGTCTTCGAGGCCAGGGGCACTTGGATCCATCATAATCCCCTCTCACACCAGCACATAGCCTCTGTGACTCTGGACTTCTCTCCAAAAGTCCTATCTTAACTGTTTTGTTTCAATTCACTTCTTTCCATGAAGAATAAAAGAATCCTTCTATGACCACACGACCTGACTTCCCTTTGTCTTTCAACTCTAGTAGCATCTTCCTCAAGGTCTCTGTTTCCTCCCAAGACTCTATCCACCAGACTCCTCCTAGGCATGCAGGTGGACTACATCTCCCAGCTTCCCTTGCAGTTAAGTATGACCACATGCCTCCACTTTCAGGACAGTGCAATGAGAACAGCAGGAAGTAATCCACTTTTCATTTACTACAGCATCCTCTCACTCCTAAGATGCATGCTCCCTGAACTCTCGGGTGCAGGCCTGGCAGAAATGGTCAGAGCTTCCATGGGAGAGTTGGATGGGGCATGTAGACCTTCCAGAAAGAGGAACAGGAGTCACTAGATTATTCTGGACACAAAGTTGCAGCTACTCAGGTCTACCTATTTTGAAAGAGTTTTTTGTATATAGGAGGTGAAAACAAATTTCCATTATGTTTGAACCACAATAAAAGATAGTATGCACATGCAGGGACACGCGTGTTCACTCATGCGTGTGCATGTGTGTGAGCGCATGCGCGCATGCACACACACACACACACACACACACACACACACACACACACACAGGACATAATTCCCATCTCCTCCATCCTTTCATGTGGACAACCAAGGAAATGCTGGAACTTGGAACAAGGCTTAGGGTGCAAAATATCTGCAGTCATGGACAAAATGGGCTGGTAAAGTTATCCATTTTATTTCACCTTGAAACCATTCCTGAATTTGTCATCTGTCTTGCACAAACCACCAAAACCTCAAGACCTTGGGGAAACGTAAAAGATGGGCCACATAGGAGGTGCAGAAGCCTTAGGGACCTAGACTTGGAGCTGACAGGAGTGACAGGCATGGTGAAGAAAGGGTTAAGTGATCTGTGCACTGGATTGGCTCTCCTCTGGTGAGGGCACTAAAATCAGCATGTCGCCTCCAATTTGCTGCGGACTGACCTTGAACATGAATCACTCCATCACAATGTCCTCATTGATTTCCACAGGAAGAGGATTAAGCCCTGAAAATCAGGGCCGGGAACTTGAGCCTGCACCAAGGAGAATGGAATGGCTCTGCAGCTCACAAACCCCTGGTGTTTGCAAATACGTCATGGGGTTTGCAGGCTGGGCAGCCACCCTGCTTGGCCACCGACCCTCGTGGGTGACTGGGTTGGTTGTGATCTTGTTTCCCTCCATTGGGACATGTGGCTTCTGGATTTGTCTGGTTTTATGGCCTGTGCAGAGTGATGAAAAATTAGGGAAGGGGATGTTGCAGATGTTCCTGGAGTCCTGGGTCTAGTCTGGTCCATTCATCCTGTGCACAGCAATGACTACTGGGGTCCTGGGAACTAAAGGGCTAGTTCAGGACCAAAGGTGCCATTGAGCTACCTGCACTCAGCTATGAAAACCCTTCAACGTCATGAGGCCAGTGCAAATGAGAATGTGTGTCCCACGTACAGGCAATGAAGGAGGTCGGTTCTGTGGGAAATGACCCAAAATTTGCCTTTTTCATGTAACATACACTGGGAACTCCAACCAGTCAGTCCACTAGAGGGGTGCACAGTAGTCTATAGTGTGGCTGTTCCAGCTTATTTAATTGTTCCCCATTGGTAGGAACCTACCATTGGTATCTGTTCTCCAAGTTAGGACCATGCTACAGCCTGCAACTTGGCTTGGCTTTCTTTGTTGGGTTCCTGCTTTAGATGCTGTTTCCCACTGCAGCTGCTATGACAAAAAATCACAGACTTAGGGCTTTAAAGCCATGCAAATGTATGCTCTCACAGGTCCTGGCTCCAGACCTCCTTGCCCTTGATTTGAGCCTGGTAAGGCCAGAAGACTTGTGTTCTTCCTGGAGGCTCTAAGGAAAAGCTACACTGTGTGTGCACGTGTGTGTGCACGTGTGTGTGCACGTGTGTGTGTGTGTGTGTGTGTGTGTGTGTGTGTGTGTGTATGCATGTGTGTATGTGTGCATGTGAGAATGGGCACATGTATATGTGTGTATTGTGTGCACATGTATATGTTATGTATGTGTGTGCATGTCTGTACATGTGATTATGTGTGTATGTATCTGTGTGTGTCTGCATGTGTATATATATATATATATATATATATACATGTATATATATATATGGATATATGTAGTATACATGTACATATGTATAAGTGTGTATGTATTATGTATGTGTGTGAATATGTGTATGTGTGTGCATGTATAATATGTATGGGTGTGTGTGTGTGTGTGTGTGTGTGTGTGTGTGTGTGTAAAGGTCAGAGTTCCAGTATTGCTCCTCATCAGAACATGGGTCTACATTTTTTGAGAAAGAGTCTCTCACTAGCCTAGAGCTCACTGACTAGGCTAGACTGTTGGGCCCGTGAACCCCAGGGATCTGCCTGTGTCCACTTTCTCAGGGTTGGGACTACAAACATACCCCCATCATACCCAGCTTTAAAAAAAGTTTCTTTATGAGTATGAGTGTTCTGCCTGAATGTATGTGTGAGCCCAAATCTTCTTCAAGAGCAGCACTTGCTCTTAATTGCATATCTATCTCTTTAGCCCCGATGCCTGGCTTTCTAAAGTAGGTCCAGGATTGAACCTGCACACCAAGCACTTTACTCCCTGAGCCATCTCCCCAGCTGGGGTGGTTTGAATGAGAATGGCCTCTATGGGCTCCTATGTTTGAATACTTAGTCTCCAGTTGGTAGAACTCTTTGGGAAGGACTAGGAGGTGTGGCCTTGTTGGAGATGATGTATCACTGGGGCTGGGCTTTGAGGTTTCAAAAGAATTTGGCAATCTCTAGTTCTCTCTGTGTCTCCCAGTTGTGGATCAAGATGTGAGCTCTCAGCTGTTCCTTTGCTCTGCCGTCATGGACTCGAACCCTCTGAAACCATAAGCCAAATTAAACACTGCCTTTTCTAAGCTGCCTTAGTCATGGTGTTTTATCACAGCAGTAGACATCTAAGACACCAGCCCAGAAACCATGTCTTGAATTCCAGATTCTAGAAGCCGCCTGATCTCCTGGGGTTACCACTTCCTCCTTTGAAGAGCCTCACTCCATCCTCCACATCACTGTGTCTCCTCCTGACTCTGGCCTTCTTGCTCCCTTCTAAGGACACATCTGAGTAATTCTAACTAATTGCCTCATCTCAATCACTTCTGGAAAGACTCTTTGTCATGTAAGATGAAGACCGCTTCCCAGGTCCCAAGGATATGCTGTATGTCCCTTGGAGAGACACAACCAAGCTACACTAGTTGCCTAAAAGCATTATGACATCAAAAGATTTTCTCGTCAGCCAGCTTTTCTGAATTCTGTGCATGCTCATATCCGTACTGCTGGTCTTATTTTTTAGGGTACCTGGACACCACTACTTGTGGTCCTCTGTCCCTGCTCCTCACTGTCTACTCCACAGTGTGGGGCACAGTTATGGAGTCCTCACTGTCATGGTCCACAGTGCAGGACAGGGTTGGTGATTTGTTCATCTGTCCCATGTTTCAACCTGGAGTAGCTGATCTTCCCAGGAGAGACCTGACAGCAGCGCTGGGAGTGTGAGCTGGAAGGCTGAGGACAGGGACAGGCAGTATGGAGTGCCTGGGTGGGAGTTGGGGGACAGTCAGGCAAACTGTAGAAGTCCAACAGACCCCTGGGGCCCTCACAGAGGGGCTTCTCTCTGTGTCCAAGGCAGGCCTGGTGTCCTCAGAGATGCTTGCAAGACTTCTCGCAGTTTATTGATACATGAACAAAATACAGAGGTTACAGAGGCAAAGCAGATGTGGGGACGGTCCTGACACAGGGCCTTTACCCCATAGGGGCATCAGGGCAATGCTGGGATCTGAACAGCATCAGGTCATGACCTTTGAGACCAAGTAGCACAAAGCAGTGCAAGAAGGAGGAGATCTGCAGAGTGGCATGAGGACAAGAGTTCTGGCCCTGGCTTTGGGGGAGGGGCACTTCGGTTTGGAGACAAGGCTCTGACAGACACTTAGGGCTACTGGGGCTGCACAGTCACATGGCTGCATTTCTACCTACACTCTCCATCAACACAGTCCAGGCAGCACTGAGACCGGAATTGGCTGAGCCACAATGTACATGTAGGCCCTTGCACAGACAGACACACTTGCCATACTCTTGGAGAAAAGACACAGAACTTCAGGCTGGAAGTGCCACCTACAACTTAGATCTACTTAGAGGGGTGGCATGGATACTGTTGAGATCATCCTTCACTCATCTGCAAAGCTGGCTTGAGGAGGGTGTGTGACACCCAGAGGCACAGTCCCGGACCTGCTCTTCTGAATTCCAGAACATCAGGGCACCCTGTGAGGCTGGAGCAATCTAGCCTACTCCTCAGCCTCCAAGCATACCCTCCTAGCTCTCCATGGGCAGCCCTGAGGCCCCATCCTCTTTGCTTTGGGAAGCACTAAAGCCTCTTGACACAGGCCTGGATGTTACTTGAACCCTTTTCTTTTTACTGTGCCCCTCCCATTGTTGAGAGGGCCAAGAAAGAAGGAGGCCACCAAATCTTAACCCTCGGCCAGCACTGGACTCTGCTTTGATTGCAGCATATCAGGAAAGCCTCAGTCCCTCCACCCAGAAACCCTGGTCAGAGTCACAAATGTACCAGGCCTTCAGCTACTGGGTCTGCAGCCCCGCCCTGACCTCAAGCCATGTAGAGTTGAGTTCTAGAAGCCCTGGAATGGCACTTTCCCACATGCATGTGGAGGGTCCCAGAGAGGGAACCAGGATGGATAAGTAGGGTCTAGTCTGGTCCCTTGTGGATGCTGCTCACCATTTCACACCCACAGCACAAATAAGTTCTCTCCCACCTTTAACCTCTCCCCTTAGTCACCTGGGCCAGAAGAAAGGAGAACATGAGGGTGACCCAAACAGCCCTGGCGCCCAGCCAGGCCTCAGGACCACTGGCAGGCACAGTCTGTGGGCTCCTGCACTGTGTAGGGCACCCAGGTGGCATTGGTGGCACAGAAGAGCTGTACAGAACGACGCTGCAATGCCACCTCACGGCAGCACTTGCAGAAGCGGGCATAGGTGTTGATGTTGTGATTGTAGATGCTGGCAGAAGGGCACCTCCCATCACAGGACACCAGGTTTACCTGGGGATGAGCATGTCAGTGAGGTTGCCTGGGCAAGGCAGCCTCTCCAGCCCCTCCAGCCCCTGTGAAGCCCATCCCTTCACGCACAGGGGTGTTACTCCTGCAATCGTTCTTGCGGATGGTCATGCGGATGGTCACCTTCTTGCAGGAGCGTCCATCTTCCTTACCTGGTAGGAGTGGGGGGTGCAAAAAGTTGTGCCCCAGACTGGCATCAGGACAGTCCAGCCTTGGGTAGCTAATGTCATGCCAGACTGCCCACACATTAATGCACCTCTCCAGCAGGGGGAAACCCTTTTAACCAATGCCCTGGAAAGAGGTGTCACCAAGGATGGCAGCAGCATGAGCGAGTGAGACAGACAGGAAGACACATGGGACGGCTAGATGGAGCCTCAGGGCTCTGGCCTACGAAAAGATCTGAGACAAGGACAGGTATCTCCACACCCACTCCCCAACACTTATCTGTCACCCATGTTAGAGACCCTGGATACAACTTCATGCCCTCTCTGAGCTTCAGTGTTTCTACTCTGAGAGGGCATCTAGCAATAAGATGCTGCCATCAATGGAAACTTTGGGCCCAACCAGGATGCTCCACTCAGCAAGGCCCTTGGGGACTCCACAGCTCTCAAGCAGGGGTCAGGGATGGAGTTTCTTCTGCCTGCATCACAGCTCTCCCAGACAGACACTCACAAGCCCTTCTCTCACCTTTCCTCACTGATCAGTTTTCTTCAATACCCCTGCCCCCCACAGGAGATTTCCTTAAATCTCCTCTTCTGGAAACTACAATTCCCTTCCTCAGCCTTCCCTGGGCCTTCCTTGGCCTATTCTGTCTCAGGCACAATCTGTTTGGCCAGAGGCACATCTGTAATCTTCCTATGGAGGCCTAAGCTTGTAAGCTTCGGAGCCCTCGTCTACATGGGCTCCCTCACTGCAGTGTGAGTTCTGTTCTCAATGCAAATATTCTCTTTCACACCTCAGTAGAGATGTGTGGCTGTGGATTCTGGTTTAATGATCCCCACTCATGGCTGAGACCCTGCAGAACTGGAAGCCTTCACCCTATAATCTAGTGCACCCATTCTTCCACCTCCTGAAAACGACATCCACAAAGGCCTTCTTGATGCCATGTCCACAGCTCCTGGGCCAGTGGCTGGCACACAATGGCACTCATTAGTTATCTGCTAGAGGTTTGGACCTGTTCTGTAAGCCCACAGAACCCAAGAGAAACCAACTGGGTAGAATCTCTTCTCTTAACCTCTGAGACTCAGCAAGAGAGGCAGAAGAATTGAGGGCTGCCTTAGCCACAGCCCTGTGGGCCCTGGGATGAGGAAGGCTGAGTGTCCAGTAGGAGAAAGCAATGGTGGCTTTGGACAGGGGTGGGTACCAGATAAGTGGGAGCTGCTGAAAC
Organism: Cricetulus griseus; assembly: GCF_003668045.3. Taxonomy (NCBI): domain Eukaryota; kingdom Metazoa; phylum Chordata; class Mammalia; order Rodentia; family Cricetidae; genus Cricetulus; species Cricetulus griseus. The sequence continues at coordinate 155,249,859 of NC_048599.1, read as the reverse complement.
TCAGGTATCCAGTATGCATGTGGATATGGCCTTCACTGGAGGCAAGGAGTCTCCCTTTCCATCACCCCCAGAGCTTGGGGCCACCTAAAAGAGACACTTGGAAATAGCCATGTGTCTGCCTGCCTCCTGTCCTATGTACTTCTGAGACAAGTAACTGAGTGGCAGTGGACACTAACCCATGGAGGAGTGGTAGGGACCATGGCAAGCAAGCCTTCTAGGAAACTGAAGACAGGGGCATAGGCCTCAGGCCACATGGGGGAACGAACACAGGACTTTCAGGGAGCGTGAAGTTATGGGTCATAGATCAGCCAGTTAAGGTATGGAGCAGAGCCTCCTTGTGTTAAGTGATGTGGACATAAAGGGCCTGAAAGCCTATGACCCTCTGGACGCAGGGTATGAGCTTCCTAGAAGGGCAGACATGTGAGCAAAGGTCACAAGGCTGATTGGGCCATTCAAGTATATTTCATAGAATGTTAATTAAAGATGTGTTACATTCACTTATGCTATGGAACATTTGTTTAATGATGCAAAGATGTGTTGCATTCTTTTTTGTTTGTTTGTTTGTTTGTCTTTTGTTTTTCAAGACAGGGTTTATCCTGGAACTAGCACTATAGACCAGACTGGCCTCAAACTCACAGAGATCTGCCTGCCTCTGCCTCCCAAGTGCTGGAATTAAAGGTGTGTGCCACCACCACCCAGCTGTGTTGCATTATTTATAATGCATTTGTTTAACTCTGTGAAGCTGTGTTACTTTGCCTGTCTAAAACATACAATTGGTCCAATAAAGAGTTGAATGGCCAATAGCGAGGCAGGAGAAGGGTAGGCAAAGAAGGATCAAGAAGCAAGAAGAGAAGAGGAGGAGGATGCCAGGGGCCAGCCACCCCTCCACACTGCCAGACACAGAGTAATGAGCAAAGAAAAGATACACAGAAATAGAGAGAGTCCAGTGGCAAAAGATAGATTGGATAATTTAAGTTTTAAAAAAAGCCGGCTAGCACTTTGGAAATCAGTATGATGACTCCTCAAGAAAATGGAAATCAGTCTACCACAAGATCCAGCAATCCCTCTCTTAGGCATATACACAAAAGATGCACATTCATACAACAAGGACATCTGTTCAATGATGTTCATAGCAGCACTATTTGTAATAGCCAGAAACTGGAAGCAGCCTAGATGCCCCTCAACCGAAGAATGGATAGAGAAAATGTGGTACATTTACACAATGGAGTACTGCTCAGCGGGAAAAATAATGGAATCTTGAAATTTGCAGGAAAATGGATGGAACTAGAAGAAACCATTCTGAATGAGGTAACCCAATCACAAAAAGACAAACATGGTATGCACTCACTCATATGCGGATTTTAGACATAGAGTAAAGGATTACCAGCCTACAATCCATACTGCTAGAGAAGCTAGTAAACAAGGAGGACCCTAAGAGAGACATATAGGGTCCCCTGGAGAAGGGGAAAGGGCCAAGATCCCCTGAGCAAATTGAGAGCATGGGAAGAGGGGGGAGGGAGCTACAAGAATGAGAAGGGAAGAAGAGGAGGGATGCAGAGGACATGAGGGAGCAGAAAGGTTGAGTCAGGGGAAGAAAAGAAGATAACAAGAATGGAGATACCATAATAGAGGGAGACATTTTAGGTTTACAGAGAAATCAGGCACTAGGGAAATGTCTGGAGATCTACAAAGATGACACCAGCTAACAATCTAAGCAACAGAAGAGAGGCTACCTTAAATGCCCTCCCCTGATAATGAGATTGATGACTGACTTATATGCCACCCAATAGCCCTCATCCAGCAGCTGGTAGACGCAGACACCCACAACTAATCACTGAACTGAACTGGAATCCAGATGCAGAGAAGGACGAGTGAAGAGCAAAGGGGTCCAGACCAGGATGGTGAAACCCACAGAAACAGCTGACCTGAACATTGGGGAACTCTTGGTCCCCAGACTGATAGCTGGGATACCAGCATGGGACTGAACCAGACCCCAGGAAAATGGGTTTCAGTGAGGAAACCTCGGAAATCAAAGGGACCTGCTGTAGTAGTTCAGTACTTATCCCTAGCATAGGTGTGGACTTTGGGAGCCCATTCCACATAGAGGGATACTCCCTGAGCCAAGACACACGGGGGTGGGCCTAGGCCCTATCCCAAAGGATATGATAGACTCTGATGACACCCTATAGAAGACCTCACCATCCAGGGGGAGCAGAAAGGACATGTGATAGATAGGGTTTTACTTGGGGGGGTGGTAGGGGAGGACACGGGGGAGAAGGGAACTGGGATTGTCATGTAAAGCAATCTTGTTTCTAATTCAAATTTAAAAAAGAAATCTGAGAAAAAAAAAAAGCAGGCTGAGAAAGCGGTGGGGAGCAAGGCAGCAAATAACATTCCTCCTACCCTAAACGGCAGGCTCCTGGTTCCTGAGTTCACGCCATGATTTCCCTTCATGGTGGACTCTGATGGGGTCATGTAAGCCAAGTAAACCCTTTCCTCACCAGGCTGGTTTTGGTTGTGGTGTTTGATCCCAGCAAACCAGGACAATAAATGAACCTGTACTGTGTGTAATGTGGCTAGGTCTACAAAAAAAAAAAAAAAAGAAAGAAAGAAAGAAAGAAAGAAAGAAAGAAAGAAAGGAAAGAAAGAAAGAAAGAAAGAAAGAAAGAAAGAAAGAAAGAAAGAAAGAAAAAAGAAATAAGCCAAGCTAAGGCCGGGCATTCATAAGTAAGAATAAGCCTCCATATATTTATTTGGGAGTGGGTGGTGCACCCCCCACCAAAAAAACCCCACAAGTATATGTGGTTAAGATGCTGGTTCCAAGTATTCAGGGTTCCAGAAGCAAAGTGTAACACAGAGGTTTCCCTTTGATAGCCAGGGGTCAGGAAGCCTAACTCCCTAAGGAGACACAGAGGAGAGTCAAAGAGGGGGACAGCAGGAGGCAGGGTGACTGCGGAGTGGACTGGCTATTGTTTTTTTTTGTTTTTTTTTTTTTTTTTATGTCCAGAAAGAAACAGAGGCCTTCTATTGGAACAAAACTCACGAACATATGATCTCTGACCACCTAATTATGCCAGTGCCATGCATGACCTTCACTTGGTGGGTCATTACTTCATCTGCTCACCCTACCAGGCTGGTCACACAGCCACTTGGCCACCTATGTGTTCCCCAACCCCACACACTGTACCCCAGGTCTCCACCATGTCCCCACACAGCACCCCAGGTCTCCACCATGTCCCCACACTGCACCCCAGGCCTCCACCATGTCCCCACACTGCACCCCAGGCCTCCACCATGTCCCCACACTGCACCCCGGGCCTCCACCATGTCCCCACACTGCACCCCAGGTCTCCACCATGTCCCCACACTGCACCCGGCATCTCCACCATGTCCCCACACTGTACCCCAGGTCTCCACCATGTCCCCACACTGCACCCCAGGCCTCCACCATGTCCCCACACTGCACCCCAGGCCTCCACCATGTCCCCACACTGCACCCGGGTCTCCACCATGTCCCCACACTGCACCCCAGGCCTCCACCATGTCCCCACACTGCACCCCAGGTCTCCACCATGTCCCCCCCACACTGCACCCCAGGCCTCCACCATGTCCCCACACTGCACCCCACATCTCCACCATGTCCCCACACTGCACCCCGGGTCTCCACCATGTCCCCACACTGCACCCCGGGTCTCCACCATGTCCCCACACTGCACCCCAGGTCTCCACCATGTCCCCACACTGCACCCCGGGTCTCCACCATGTCCCCACACTGCACCCCAGGTCTCCACCATGTCCCCACACTGCACCCCAGGTCTCCACCATGTCCCCCACACACACTGCACCCCAGGTCTCCACCATGTCCCCACACTGCACCCCAGGCCTCCACCATGTCCCCACACTGCACCCCAGGTCTCCACCAGTTCCCCACACTGCACCCTGGGTCTCCACCATGTCCCCCCCACTGCACCCCAGGCCTCCACCATGTCCCCACACTGCACCCACCATGTCCCCCACACACACTGCACCCTGGGTCTCCACCATGTCCCCACACTGCACCCCGCGTCTCCACCATGTTCCCACACTGCACCCCGCGTCTCCACCATGTCCCCGCACTGTACCCCGGGTCTCCACCATGTCCCCCCCCACTGCACCCCAGGCCTCCACCATGTCTCCACACTGCACCCCAGGCCTCCACCATGTCCCCCACACACACTGCACCCCGGGTCTCCACCATGTCCCCACACTGCACCCCAGGTCTCCACCAGTTCCCCACACTGCACCCCGCGTCTCCACCATGTCCCCACACTGCACCCCGCGTCTCCACCATGTCCCCACACTGCACCCCAGGTCTCCACCAGTTCCCCACACTGCACCCCAGGTCTCCACCATGTCCTCACACTGCACCCCAGGTCTCCACCATGTCCCCACACTGCACCCCAGGCCTCCACCATGTCCCCACACTGCACCCCGGGTCTCCACCATGTCCCCACACTGCACCCCAGGTCTCCACCATGTCCCCACACTGCACCCCAGGCCTCCACCATGTCCCCACACTGCACCCCGGGTCTCCACCATGTCCCCACACTGCACCCCAGGTCTCCACCATGTCCCCACACTGCACCCCGGGCCTCCACCATGTCCCCACACTGCACCCCAGGTCTCCACCGGTTCCCCACACTGCACCCCGGGTCTCCAACATGTCCCCCCCACTGCACCCCAGGCCTCCACCCTGTCCCCACACTGCACCCACCATGTCCCACACACACACTGCACCCCGGGTCTCCACCATGTCCCCACACTGCACCCCGCGTCTCCACCATGTTCCCACACTGCACCCCGCGTCTCCACCATGTCCCCACACTGTACCCCGGGTCTCCACCATGTCCCCCCCCACTGCACCCCAGGCCTCCACCATGTCTCCACACTGCACCCCAGGCCTCCACCATGTCCCCCACACACACTGCACCCCGGGTCTCCACCATGTCCCCACACTGCACCCCGCGTCTCCACTGTGTTCACTCACATGTCCTACAGCACCCTTCCAAGGATGGTACCACAGAGCCACCGACCTAGAGGGAAAAGAGAAGTGGGTGGGGAATCCATGCTCCAGGACAACCGCCAAGATCCCAGTGATAGGCAAAAACAGTCTCAGATATATCCTAGAATATCTACAAGTTCTAGGCCAGCCTGGACTATCTAGTGAGTTCTAGGCTAGCAGGAATACAAAATGAAACCCTGTGTCAAAAACCAACTAAATAAATAACAGGTAAAGAGTCTAAGGCAGTCTTCCTCCCATGGTTCCACAGCAGGATCTCTGTAAGAGAGACTGAACCCAGGGATTCTCAAATGCTAAGCAAGCACTGTGCTCACTGAGACACAGCCCTGTGTGTCTATTGTCTAAAGAAGCAGAATTCTTCATTTGTCTATTATTAATCTCAGGAACCTTCTTAGTTCAACTTTTTGAGTTGAATCCACACTGATAGCCCTCCACACCAGTCAGGAAATGCGTCATCCTAACACAGGACTAAACTAGGCATGTATGTATAAGCCTGGTACACGTATGTACAAGAGTGTGCCTGTCTATATGTGTGAGGTATGTGCACTGGCATGCTGAATGTACTGATGTCTCTAGGAATACTAGTGATCAACAACCCAGGATGAGTCCTGGAACACATAATAATGTGATTGAATAATGCCTTGATGTGTGGTCATATGATGTGTAGACATGGGTGTGATTGAGAAAAACGTACATGGAGAGATGTGGATTTGACATGTAGTGCCAACACAGGCCCCAGAACACGAGATTCTGACCCAGATCCCCCCACCAGTAAAACACGGTGCCTTGGTGTGATGCCAGCTGCCGGGAAGGAGAAGACACTGACCTTGGCACACTCAGTTTCATTGAGCGGAGGGCAGCTGATGGGTGAGCGGACAAGTACTGCACCCAGGGGAGTGCTACCACAGTGATGGCGGGCACAGTCTGCAATCCAGGACGCACCAGGCTAGAGAATACATGCATGGGCAGTGAGGGCTTCTGGCCAAATGAACAGCACAGCCTGAGAACACAGACAGCTCAGGGCCTGGCACTGATGTAAACTGAGCCCCAGTGTGGAACCTGGAGAGGACCCTAGTCTTAGTGGCTTAGGGACCGTTTACCAAGAAGAGGGAGGTGGTGCCATTGGGGAAGGTGAAGAGGCAGGACACATTCCTGCAGGAGCCGCAGCAGGCAGCCAGGTCCCTCGGGTGGTCATACTCCTGGTTCTGAGGGCCAGGGCAGAAAACGCAATTTTAGCCTAACACTCTGGACATTCATCCTCCAAGTGTCTGATGTCCACTTGTCTCTGACAGAGCCCAGGGCTTGAGCTTGGAAAGGAGCCCCACAACCTCCCTCCTTTTGAGACCAGGCAGACAGCTCTTTCCTGACTTGTCTGAAGCCCCATTACCACCAGCACCTAGACCCAGCCCAGGGAACAAGGAGCCCCCAACATTGCAGAGGCAGCATTGCAGTCATCAGTGGTGGCAGCTTGGGTTCCAGACAGACCTCAGTTTGAATCTCAGCCCTGGTGTACTTTTGATTAGCAACTCAACCTCCTTCGGGCTCACTTTTCTCAGTTGAAAGATGGGCATAATTCTAACCCCTTTCATTCAAGCAGTATTTATTTAGACATTGGTAGAAACCAGGCTATAATTTAGTCCCTTTGCTCTTGTTGCCCACAAGAACAAGCCGCCCCGGCCAAGCTGGGCTCCTATCCATGGAGGCCTCTGAAGGCTACTCTGATGCCTGCTCTCTAGACTTGCCTTCTGGAGCAGGCAGCAACCTGCTGAGGACCTGCCAGCCCAGCCCTCATGACCACACCCACCCCACGTTGCCCCTACCGCCTCGCAGTGCATGTCACAAAGGACAGAGGTGATGTTGATATGGTAGAAGCTGGTGAGAGGGTCCAGCACATCTGTGCATCGGGACGTATGGCACACACCATCCGCTGAGAGCTCTATCACAGTCTGGCCTGGCTGCATCACCCCCAGCTCATGGCTCAGGCACACGGGGGCTTTCACTGGATGGGTTAAGGGGGAGGAACTGTCCTGGAGAGCACAGTTCACCCAACCTGGCCCCTCCCAGCTGACCCACCCGATGGTCACCTTCCTAGCCCCCCACATCTGCCCTTCCCCACTCACCACACTCATACTTGGCACAGCCACACACGTTCTCCACACTGTGCATGAACCCCTCATCCAGCTGAGACTTTTCCCACTGCGGGTGATAGAAGAAGTCAGCATCCAGAGTGAGCAGTCTAATGCCACCCTCAGAAACAGCCTGCTACTGGGTCTGTGTGCACTGGGTAGAAGCAGATGGCAAACTTGGGGTCTCTCAGCACCCAGAAGCTCAGTCACTCTCCCCACTGTCCAGTTTCCTGTCCTCAGAGCCCCTCTTGGCTTTCACCTTACCCATGCCCTAGTTTCTTTACCAGTTTCAGGAAAGAAGGGATGGGGAGGCAAACACAAGAAAGAAAATGTGTGCCGGGACAATGTAGGGGCGACAAACCAGAAACAGCCTGCCATCACTTCACACCCAGTACTGGCCATGCAGACTAGAGGTTAAAGGTCCACAAGACTCTAATCCTGGATCTGTGATTTACTGGCTTCATGACCTTAATTTCAGCATCCTTGTTTATATAATTGAGATCATTACAGAATCTATCTCTCGAACTTGTCATAAAAATTAATAAGTTAATTCATTAAAAAGACCTGGGAAAGTTTAGGCCTATGGTAAGATCTAAGCAGCTGGCACTGTGATTATCACCAGCACCACCAACATAACCACTATCACTATCTACATCACCATCACAACCACCTTCATCATCTTCACCATCCCAGCCATCCTCCCACCAACCCTACCATCATCCCCATCTTCATCACCATCATCATCATTTGCTTTCATCATTGTCACATCCTGACCATCCTCCCTACCATCTCCACCATATTTACTACCACCTGCAGGATCAGCATGAGTATTCCTCAGCACAGTTGTGATGCATGGCCAAGCTGACTCTCTGAGAAAGATGGACACAGTGTCCAGAGCGAGGGGCAGAGCTTAGGACATTTGTGATGAGTTGAAATTCAGGGCTCTCCTAGGTTAAAGGAAGAGTCTCCAGAAGACAGAAAAGAGAAACAGACCGGCACAGGCAGGGTCTCCATACCAGATGGCATCTGGGCACAGGGATTGTGTCACAGTCACACTCTGAAAAACACAAGAAGCCAGAACCTACCTCACATACATTGCACTGCAGACCAGTTCCTCCTGAGGCAGGAAGTAGGCAAAAAAATACCAGCCTCCCCTTACCCTTACACGCAGGGGATGGAGCTCTCCTGCTCAGGTAGGTGGGCAGTCCTGACTGTCACATTCCTGACTGGGTATAGGGACATGAAGCAGGTAGACAGAACACTCACAGACTTCCCTTTGTCTCTCCCTGTAAGTAGGACCTCTCCAGGAGTAAATCCTGCAAGCTGCAACTTCCTTCTACTTGCATTTCCCACAGGTAAGGTCCAGCACTGCTCTGCCAGCACAGCCTTGACGGGGCAGGTCTACCTGTGCACAGTGGCCTGGAGGCACCCAGAGCTAATGTAAGGGGCACACCAGCTTTACCGCTGAGGACCAAGGGCCACAGGCCAGAGCAGCTGGAAAAGTCCCTTCTGGGTTACTGGCTCATACAATACGGGGATCTGAATGCTCCCTAGATGGCTGGCTTGTTCTGTGCTCCAAAGACAATGTGAGGAATAAAACTGAGTATGACTCGGCCTTCACGTATCACATACTCTAGTGAGGTCTGGAAAAGGTATCAGAAAGCCAGCAGCAGAATGGTCTTCAGACTTGTCAAAGTAACTTTCAAAGCTTTGTGCAAAGTTCACCACTGTTCACTATGGATGGCTGATGTTGCCATTGACCTTCCAAGAAGACCTGAGTGCAGGGACTACACTTATCAGACAATGGCAAGAATGACACTTTGAATGAGAAATTATCCGTTATCCTGGGGAGAAGGCTGTCAGGCTGCTGCATGCACAGAGTGAACCAGAAGGAGGGGGGACCTGCACACAGCCTGGGGAGGCTGATCTCAGCAAAGCTGAGGTGGTGGGGGCTCTTCCCCACCCATACCTGTCTGAAACTCACCACAGGACTTGTAGGGGCAGCAGCGGTCTGGGCTCCACACCTCCACCAGGGAAGTGCCCATGCCACACTGTACCTGTGGGCAGCGGAAGCTCTCACATACTGGGGTGCATGCGGCAGGAGCAGGAGAGACAGGTGGCAAATTAGTCTCAGACACCTCAGACTTTATGAGTGCTCAGGATGCAGAACAGTAGGGCGGGGTGCCCCCAGCTCCTGTTTATACCCCTATAGTGTACCCAGATGCCCCCAGGGCAAGAATCTCTCATAGAGCTACCACCTTTTCATGTGTGGGACTCACCACACTGATACAGAGGGCAGCAGAGCTCTGTGGAATTCCTGTGCACAGTGAGTGCCTCTCCTTCTTGACACTCAGGGATGGGATCTGGACACTCGCCACAGCCTGTGAGGATAGAAGGGTCACCACTGTCATAGTGAGTGGGCAGGACACCTAATCAGCCTGAAGCAATATTTAGGGTCTCAGGTTTCCTGGCATCAGAGTCTATATGTTCTTCTCTGTTAACCCACAGTTGGGCACTGAAAACACATGGATTGCTTGTGCTCAGTACAAGCACGGGACCCATTTCTCTCTTTGTCCCACATTGCCTTCTGGATAGTGGCTTCATCCTTCTCCCTCCACCCCAGCCTTTCCTCTCAGTCACCCACAGAAGTAGGAATGAGGAAGGGGCTGATGTGGAGCCCACAGCCACCCACCACAGAAGTAGGATGTACAGCAGGAGTCCCCGAGGCGGCCCGCAATCAAGACCTGGTCCTGGCGACAGGTGGGGACCTGCTCATCCTCACATAGACCAGGGTCACACTCTGAGGAGAAGAGGGAATGTAAGCTGGGAAAGCAGGCCCTGCCTGGCCCTGTCCAATCTCCATCCAGGACTCAGAACCCAGGGCACAGCCAAGCTTCTCAGGCCCACCCACTCTCCGGTCCCAACCTCTTACCGCAGCTGTAGCTGGGACAGCAGGAGTCCTCCCGGAAGTGAGTGACCAGTCTGTGGCCTCGGCGGCAGGTGGGAGCAAGGCCCTCGCACAGAGTCTGGTTACACACTAGGCAGCAGGCCACACAGCCTGTCACCTGGAGGCCAGTGTCCTCACTGCTCACCAGTACCACTGGACGCCTAGACCCTTGGGCTCCTCACACTCCCTGCCCCACCCTTAACTCTTAAACAGCCTCACATTACAGGAGAACCAGCGGTGGCACAGCCTGTGAGAGCAATGTGTAGAGTGAGTCCACAGGGGAAAGAGCTAAGTAGTATACTGGCCCCAGACCTCTGCCCACTTTGTTCCTGCTCCCAAAGCCTGGTTCCTACTTCCCCTATGAACATCCCAAAAGATGCTTCAATTTTCTGTCTGTCCTGACAATTTTCCGGTTGTCATGGTCATACAACAGGAACAACTGAAACCTGTCACCAGCTTATAGTTGAAGGCCAGGGAAGTCGAGAGCCAGGCTCACCACACACACTCCCCAGGCAGCAGGGGTCCTCTGTGGGCTGCAACAGGATCACTTCTCCAAAGCGTGGGCAGCTCTCAGGTCGGGGACCAGGGCAATCCAGGTCCACAGGTATGATGGTGTCTGGGGCCTGGCACTGCTGCTGGCAGCAGCCACTGAGGGAACTGTTCCAAGTTTCCCCCAGGGCACGTGGTGCTCCTGTGCTGTCAGTGCAGGCTGCAAATGGAGCACATTGGGCACAGGAGACTAAGGACCAGACTGTCTCAGGCTAGGACCCCTCTTATTTAAATATGAACCACCACAAGGCAGACTTGGAAGGATACAAAGTGGCCTCTACCATAGTCTTCAGGGAGCAAAGGAGGCCCTGGTGTAAGACTGGGCTTGGGGGACCCGTCTGGGGAAGGCAGGGACCTACCACACTTGTCCTCAGGGATGCAGAGTGCAGAGTGGCGCCGGTGCAGAATGGTACCCTCTGAGCATACGCAGCCCTCACCCAGCACTTGGCACTGCTCTGGGTCCAGTGGGCCTAGTATCCCATCCTGGCATGATTCAGGGGGCTCACAAGCTGCTACACATGCCTGGTAGGTAGAGTCGCTGGAGCACAGGAAGGCTGTAGGGGGCAAAATGGGCATCAGGCCTAGTCTAGTTCCCAGGCAGGAATGCCTGCTGAGGGCAGCAAGAATAGGGGTGGAGGGTGAGGAGGAAGGAGCACAGAGTACCACCCTGCCACAGCAGTGCCTAAGTCTGGGGCTTAACACTGAAGCTCCTTCCTCTAGACCAAATGCTGCTAATTGTAGGGGGGAATGCTGGCCACGCCCGCTTGGGGGCTGCATGGTCTGCATCACCTGTGCCAGCCCCCAAGCGAGTGTGGTCAGCATTTCCCCCTACAATTGTCTGCTTTTCAAATAAGGTTTTATTAGAACACAAATTGCCCGTTCATTTGTGTAATGTTGTTGGTGTTACTTTGGGTTTGTTTTTGTTTTGTTGTTGTTGTTGTTGAGTCAGGGTCTCATGACTGAGGCAAAATTCATCTTCCTGACTCAGCCTTCCAAGTACTAGGATTATGGGTGTCAGCCAGCCATCATGCTGACATCCTTTATATATGGTCTCTGTCTGTCTCTGTTCTGCAAGGGTAGAAAAGAGTCCTTCGGACAGACCATACAGCTCACAAGGACACAGTATTCACTGTCTGGCTCTTTGGAAAAGTTTGCCGACCCCTGGCTTTAGATCAGTGTTTTCCAGAAGTCTTGACTGGTGACAGTGGATCTGGGGTTATTGCCCAGTTCACACAAGCCTGCTGGGCAGAGTCCCATCCCACAACAAGTGAACCTCCAAGGGAGCCCAGTGCTTTTCCAAGTTCCCTGTGTGACCAGCTGGATTGAAAACTGCTACTAAATTGAAAGAAAAAGGTTTACTGTGCACAATATATTCAGTATTTTGTATTTTGCTGCATTTTTAAAAATACTGGTGTTGCTCTCCTTAAACTGGCTTCCTCTGTGTCAGAATCCACAGTTTGAAAAATATTTCTCTAGATGTTTTAAGTCTTTTCCTTTTCACCCGTCATGTGTAGATATGGCCTTCCCAGGAGCTGTCCCCAGTCTTTCTGGAAACCAAATGCTCTACTCTGTCTGGCCCACCTCTGACAGGATGGAGGTGAGGAAGAGGCGGGTCTCATTTCTGTCTTCAAGGAGGGAGGAAGAGATCCAAAGATGAGAAAGGTGAGCGGAAGCTAAGCAAAGGGAACTAACAGCCAGTAACCATTGGCAGGCAGGTGTGGAGTGGGGCACCCATTGGCTCTTATTGACCCAAGGCACTTTAGAAGAGAACAAATATTACTGTCCTCATTGTATAGAGAATTATACTCAAATTAAAAACAACAAATTAAAAAGTTATTGTTAATTGTTCATTAATACAAAAATAGCAAAAGAATTTGCTCATAAACTAATATCAAATATGTTTGTACAACATAAAATTTAAATACAAATGTAAAAATATTTATGAGCTCATTAATATACTTACTGGATGGAGAAATGACTAAGCAGTGACCTCAGTGGCTCTGGGAGCCCCTTCACACACCAACGGAACAGCACAAGAGAACTACAGAAGCAGGTGCCCAGCCCCCACTCACGGCAGTAATCGGAGCCCCGCCACTCGATGCACACATGGAACTTGTGACACATAGCCACATAAACGGTAAGTGCCACACAGGGCTGCTGCACATACTTGGTGTCCCGGATCCACAGCTCACAGAACGACTCTGGGGAGACCTGGACAAATGTATTAGGCAGTGCTGCCCATCCTGGTGCCTCCCACCCCAGGGCCCAGCTCCACCTCACCCTGCCCAGAAGACCATGGTGTCTCTGCAGGTGGCTGCTACCCTCCCCAGGCCAGAAAGTCTCCCCAGGCTGTGCTCCACGGGCACCTACAAAGCGGTGGCAGGCACTGAAGGTGCGGTTGGACACCATGCGAAGGCAGGGCGAGCAGTCAGCTGTGGCACAGCTGTCTGGGCGGAAGCGGGTCTGACCCTCCGAGGTCAAGGAGCTGGGCACCTGCCAGCTGTCCAGAAAGGGAGCAGGGTCCTCTGCCTCGCCCACCACAGAGCCATCCTTCAGGGTGAGGTCATTTGCTGTGTCTGCATCACAGATACCTGAAAGGGGCATAATGGTCCCAATAGGCACAAAGAACAGCCACCCCAGGGCCTTGACTCTCACTCGGAGCAACATCAGCCAGGTCTGAAAGGTGTCACTGTTATCTGCCACATGACAGATAAGGAAAGTGAGGCACAGGGAGCCAGGGCACCTGCTGTGCAGGAAAGTGCACACCAAAATGTTTAGTGTTTTGAACTTACTTTAAAATGGTTCAGGGATCCATGCATACATGCCTACACACATGTGTATATAGTTCATATACATGTGTACTATATGTGTATGGGGGGGGGAGAAGCAAAATGTGAACAATAGTTCTAAGTAAAAGGCATTGGGAACCCTTTATTCTACTTTTCAATCTCTGTGTGGACACATCAGAATGAAAAGCTATCTCCTAAGAGCCTGTTCCAGTGGAGGCTGTGAGCTAACCCTAACGGCTGTTTCCTTCTCTTTCTGGAATCAGTCATCCATTTTCCTCAGACTTTGTTGCAGTTGGATGTGACCGTGTGGCTGAGGCCCAACCAATGGAAGGTGAGTTAAGGTGAAGAGCACTTACTACCTGGTCCATAGAACCTACCGTCTTCCCTCTGCAGGGTTGGGAGCTCACTCTGAACGTTAAGGAGCTATAAGAAGGAAGCAACCTGGGGCACGAGTTGTCACTTGGGGAATCGTGCTCTCAGGAAATATACTTCTGGCATGTTGGGCACTGAGATGAGGGCAAGGATGTGGTTTATCCACCACAACTTCACGTGACCGTGCTTGCCATGCCATCCTCACCTCCAGGTGAGCTTTCAGCCCCAGATGCATGTTTTTCTTGCCTGTGGTTTTGTTTGTGCTACTCTTCCTGCCCGCAATGCTTCCTTGAATGTCCTTCATCCCATGGTGCCTCCCATCCACTCACCCACCCACGACCTTGCTAGGTCTGTGAGCAGCTACTGGCTTGCAGGCGTGTGTCACAGAAGACTTTAGCTGAGTGCCAAGGGGTTTTCTTTTCCAAGTCTCACTGATCTCAGCGCCCCCCTCTGTTGCCTAGCAGGGGGGCTACTGTATGTGTCAAGGGAGAGTTCAGATAAAACAGACAGGTAAATGGTCTCATTTCTGTTCTTCATCTTCAACCACCACTTCTGCAAACATAAAGCTTTACTTGAGGCAGAATTCTTTGATTTCATTAACTTTCTTGATAGTGACATTTTAGGTCTGGGTTTTGAATCACCAAGTGGCATCCCAAAAGTATCCCACTGAGAACATTGCTTGCCAGAGATAAACAGGGTACGGTAGAAAAGAAGAGAAAGATGTGGTGGTGGCAGTGGTGACAGGTGATGGTGGTGATGGTGGTGATGGTGGTGATGGTGGTGGTGATGGTGATGGTGGTGATGGTGGTGGTGATGGTGGTGATGGTGGTGATGGTGATGGTGGTGATGGTGATGGTGATGGTGATGGTGGTGATGGTGGTGATGGTGGTGATGGTGATGGTGGTGGTGATGGTGATGGTGGTGGTGGTGATGTGGTGATGGTGGTGATGGTGGTGGTGATGGTGGTGGTGGTGATGGTGGTGATGGTGGTGATGGTGGTGATGGTGATGGTGGTGATGGTGGTGATGGTGATGGTGATGGTGATGGTGATGGTGATGGTGATGGTGGTGATGGTGGTGGTGATGGTGATGGTGATGGTGATGGTGATGGTGGTGATGGTGATGGTGGTGATGGTGATGGTGGTGATGGTGGGTGATGGTGATGGTGGTGATGGTGATGGTGGGTGATGGTGATGGTGATGGTGGTGATGGTGATGGTGGTGATGGTGATGGTGGTGATGGTGATGGTGATGGTGGTGATGATGGTGATGGTGGTGATGGTGATGGTGGTGATGGATGGTGGTGATGGTGATGGTGGTGATGGTGATGGTGATGATGGTGGTGATGGTGATGGTGGTGATGGGTGATGGTGGTGATGGTGATGGTGGTGATGGTGATGGTGGTGATGGTGGTGGTGATGGTGGTGATGGTGATGGTGGTGATGGTGATGGTGGTGATGGTGGTGATGGTGATGGTGATGGTGATGGTGGTGATGGTGATGGTGGTGATGGTGATGGTGGTGATGTGGTGATGGTGGTGATGGTGATGGTGGTGGTGACAGGTGATGGTGGTGGTGATGGTGATGGTGATGGTGGTGGTGATGGTGATGGTGGTGATGGTGGTGATGGTGGTGATGATGGTGGTGATGGTGGTGATGGTGGTGGTGATGGTTTGGGTGGTGATGGTGGTGATGGTGGTGATGGTGGTGATGGTGGTGATGGTGGTGATGGTTTGGGTAGTGGTGGTGGTGATGGTGGTGATGATGGTTTGGGTAGTGATGGTGGTGTATATAAAAGGAAAGATGTTTTATCAGCAAGAATGGAAGCTCCACAGAACAGAACTTTGTTTTGTTTCCCAGGGGCTGGCACTTAAAGGATGGAGAGAGACAATGCCTATGTCACCCACCATCACAATCACAGCAGCCTGCCATCAAGTGTCTGCAGGGAGCAGCCACCTGCACCCAGGCTCCTCCTGCACCTGTGTTCCTAGTTAATACTTTGTCTTCTAGACTACGGCCATGCTGTGGTCTGGGGAACCCTAGCTGTGCATGTCACATCTGCCATATGCTGTCAGACAGCCACTTGACCTCTGAGCCCCCGCCTGTCTCTGGTTCAGGGAAGATACTAAGGGCCACTTCCCAGGACTGTTGTGTGGGTGACCTGGAGTAACTAATCTTAGAGTAGAAGTGTCTGGCAAAGGGCCCCAGCACATGAAGACAGGAAGGATTATCTGGCATTAGGAAGCCATCAGAGATACTGACAGACAAACCTGGCTGAAGTGACAATTGGCAAGGAAACCCTGCTATTCCCTGCTAACAGCCTCAGCCCCAGACAAAGACATTAGGCCTTCCCACACTGGCAATTCTGTTGGTCCCACCTCTGGCCTGATACCCTGTCCCAACTTATCCTGATACAAGGGAACCTTCCTGGTGCCAGAGAGGAGCCAGGGAAGCACCGCCCTCCCCCAGCTGGGTCCCACCTCACCACACAGGCCACGGCCCTGGGCCTTGCTGGTTTTGCTGGCTTCCAGGATCATGAGTCCTGAGCTGTGGAGCCACTGGATCTGGATGTGTGAGGGTGTCCGGATGATGTACATATGGCCTGTATCCTCAATTCGGAACCCATATCTGCTCACCGGTGGCCACACAGCCTGAGAGTCCACAGTCACCTTAAAGGGTGAGGAGTTACGGGCATGGCTCATATCTGTCTGTACCACCACATACCTACCCACTCATATACCCACTTACCCATTCATCCACCTGCTCATCTATCCACACTTCCATCTGTCTGTCCACCTACCTACCCACCCACCTATCTTTTCCTTATCATTCTGTCCATCAGTCCTTCTGACAAACACTTACAAGGCACCTCCTATGTGCCAGGCACATGCATCCAAGGCTCATAACATGGAGTTCAAGCCTCTGACAGTATAAAGAGGAAGGCTGGAGGTATCCGAGAGTTGGGACCTCCCAAAGGCACGCTTTTTTGGCTCCTGAACATAGTCTAACAACACATGGGAGAATTCTGAAAATATTTTACGGGCAATAAAACCAGAACTGTACCAGCAGGAGGCAGGCTGCATCTCACTGCTGGCATGAACACGAATTCCCATCCTTTCTCAACACTTTCTTATTCGCTGGCTGGATCTGCTCAGACACTTTCTCCCCAGAGGCCTTCTCTACAGCCTTGTGGGGAGGTCTCCCTCCCCAGCATCAGCCCCATTCTGCGCTGACCATCCTGGAGGAATGATGCTCTTCCATAGTTAAGGTCATCATTAGATCATAGTTTTCTTTGGGCAGGAACTGTGTCTAATTCTTTGAATTCCCAGCACTTGCCTTTGAGCTTGGCTTCATTTGGGGGCTCAACCAATGTTAAATAGTCAGCACAGCTCAGTTCTCACAAACCCTCAAGGCTGTGGCTTCTACTGCAAACTGACAAGGTTTCACATGTGTATAATGTGGAGTAAGAGTTGAATGAGTTTTATGCTATAAAACTGAAAGGCAGAAAAGATTAAGATTATAAAATATTTATTATGGTTTGCCATCCTCCCTTTACTAATCCACAAATTACCCAGCATGTGAGTTACTAAGCTACAGCAAGGAGAACCTCCATTCAGGAGCCAGAAACTGTGGCTTTGGGAAGGTCCCAACTCTCTGATACCTCCAGCCTTCCTCTCTGTA
This sequence comes from Cricetulus griseus, assembly GCF_003668045.3. Classification (NCBI taxonomy): domain Eukaryota; kingdom Metazoa; phylum Chordata; class Mammalia; order Rodentia; family Cricetidae; genus Cricetulus; species Cricetulus griseus. Next base: position 155,232,339 of record NC_048599.1, on the reverse strand, counting down.
CTGCCAGAGACTTGAACTCCAGGTTATGAGCTTGACCCTCTGTATTTGAAGCCTGGGCCCCTGGGATTGTGCAGACCTAAATAGTCCTATAAGGAATAATGAGACTGAAGCAATCGTTTAAAAGTCTCCCAAGAAATACAAGTGCAGGATTAGATAGATCCATGGCCAAATTCTGCCAGAACTTTAAAGAATTAATGTCAATGCTCCTCAAACTATTCCTGAAAACAGAAAGAACGCTACCAAACTCATTTTTACAAAGCTAATATTACTCTAAATCCAAGTTGGCTAAGAATATGACAAAAAAATCCAAAACTATAGACCAATTTCCCTCATGGCACACACACACACACAAAAAAAAAACCCTCAATACTTGCAAACTAATTCAACTATACAGCAAACAAATCATATGCCAGATCAAATTGGTTTCATTCCAGAACTGCAAGGATGATTCAATATATACAAGTTAATAAATGTGATACAGTACGTATAAAGAGACTCATGAGTAGAAGTCACATGATCATCTCATTTCACAAAGTCCAGCATCTTCTAGTGATAAGGGCCCAGGAGAAACTAGGAACAGGGAGAACACACCTCAACACAATAGCCTATAGGCAACATTGTATTAAATGGGGGGGGGAACTAAAGCGGTCCCTCTAAAGTCAGAGACAGACAAGGGTTTCCACTCCCTCAGCTCTTATTCAATTCAGAGTTTAATTATATCCTGAGCAACAAGGCCAAAGAATGAAACAAAAGCAATGAAAATAAGAAGGGAAGCCCAAATCATATTAGTCCCCCTTGCAAGTAATATGATACCACATCTAAAACACCCTAAAGACTTCATCACAAAGTTCTAGGACCTGATATTTCAGGCACAAGGCAGAAAAGCAATCCCATTCTCAACAGCCTCAAAACAAAGCAGAAATATACTTAATCAAGAATGTGAATGTATCTACAATGAAAAATTGAAGCCTCAACAAAAGAAATTGAAGATAGAACGTGGAAAGAGCATCCATGCTCAGAGATTCACAGGACAATATTGTGCAAACGGTCATATTACCAAGGACAATCTATAGATTTGATACAATTCTCTTTTTTTAAGATTTTATTTATTATGTATACAGTCTTCCGCCTGCATGCCAACAGAGGGCACCAGATTTCATTCAAGGTGGTTGTGAGCCATGTGGTTGCTGGGAATTGAACTCAGGACCTCTGGAAGAACAGTCAGTGCTCTTAACTGCTGAGCCGTCTCTCCAGCCCCCTTGATACAATTCTTATCAAAATTCTAACTGTCTTGACAGAAACAGAAAAACAATCCTAAAATTCACATGGAAGTACAAAGGTCTCTGTATAGCCAAACAATCCTGGGAATAAAGAGCAATGCTGGAAAGACCACAGTACCCAAGTACAGTCATACTCAGAGCCATGGTGGAAAGGAAGAAAGGGAGAAAGAAAGAAGGAAATAAAGGAGGGAGGGAGGAGGAAAAAAGGACAAGGGAGGAAGGAAGGGAGTGAAGAGAGAAGGAAGAGAGAAGGAAGAGCAGGAAAGAAGGGAGAGAGGGAGGGAGGGAAGGAAGGAAAGGAAGGAAGAAAGGAAGGAAGGAAGAAAGGAAGGAAGGAAGGAAGGAAGGAAGGAAGGAAGGAAGGAAGGAAGCAGAGCAAAAACACTCCTATCACAGCATGAACACAGAAATAGATGGGATCAATGGAAGAGAAGACCCAGGAACGGATGGTACACAGCTACAGCCACCTTATTTTTGACAGACGTTTAAACATACATTGAAGGAAATATCACCTCTTCAACAGATGGTGTGGTGAGAACTGCGGATCCCCATGTGGAAGATGAAAAGTAGACCTATCGCTCCCTACAGAACTCACAATGGATCAAAAGCTTTACTGTGAGATGTGAACAGTTGACTCTGTTAGAGGAGAACGTGGGAAAACTTCTCCCGAACATAGGCAGAGACTTTTTGAAAAGGCCTCCAGTGACGCTGGAAATGATAGCAATCTGATAAAGGAAGTTTCATCAGAATAAAGAGATCCTGCACAGCAAAGCAAACAATTGCCAGAATGAAGATGCAGCTTGCTGAATGGGGGTGAATCTTGCCATTCATCTAAGAGGGAGATCAATACAGAGATATCTATGGAACTCAAAAATTAAACACAAAACACCAAATCATCCCGTCAATAGGAAGAAAATGAATTGGACAGAGAATTCTTTTGACAGCAATTATTTAAGGTTACACTGTCTTGCCAGGCTCATGTTGCCTGTTACCTTCTTCCCCTGGCTTTAAAATGCAAAGCATCCTAAATTAAATAACTTTCAAGTGTATCATATTTTGCTTTATTTTATTTAATTTATTTTTTGAGCAGAGTCTCACTGTGTAGCCCTGGATGGCTACACAGAGGCAGCAAGCCCCCTGCCTTTTCCTCCTGGTGCTGGGATTCCAGGTATGAGCCATCATTTCTTGTCTCCCAGTCCCTACCCCTAATTACAAACAAGTCCCAGGGCCCTTACTCCTGCATACTCTGGTCCTCTGACTAGTCTCCTGCCCGCCACCTCTTTGATGTACTCACCTTCCTGTTGAAGCGGTTGATGGTGACATGATGGGCCAAATGGGTCACATTCAGTATAACCAGACAGAATGGGGGCCAGTTCAGGTGTCCCTGCAGAAAGCCCAGCCTCATCAGCCCAGATCCCCACCACAAGTTCCCCTCCAACTCTGTGAGTGAAGGAAATGTGGGCATACTTGCAGGCATGGGTAGATGGTACATAGAATCCTACCTGACCTCATGCAAGCCCTGCTGAAGGAAAGGAGGGAGGAAGGAAGGGATGGAGGGAAGGAGGAGGGAGGAGGGAGGAGGGGGAAAGGAAAAGGAAGGGAGGAAAGGAAAAAGAGAAAAAGGGAGGGAAGGAAGGAGGGAAGGAAGGAAAAAGAGAGGAAGAGAGAGTACTTCCTCTGCCAATTTGGCTTAGGAGGTTATCCTAGCAGGCAAGCCCCTGCATCTGGCACCTATGTCCACAGGCTACCACCATGGAACGGCTTCCTTCTCCTCTACACCTGGTGTCAGTTTAATGAGTCTAGAAAGCTGCAGGGACTAGGAAAGGTGCAGATCCCAGAAGGGCCAGGAGATGGCACACTCTGCTCCACTCATCCCCTCAGTCACCTGGCCTGCTAAGGGGAGATCAGTTACCATTCCAGAAACCTCCTGGGAGGCAGAAAGAGAAAGAGGCTGTAATGGCCCTCCCCAAGATCTGCCCTAACTTCTGGCTTTCCTTGAACTCTAGCTTTACTGCCTAGTTTCCCCTCTCAGTCTAGGTCAGTCCTCAGGTCCTGGCAGGGAGAAAAGCAAGCGGCATTTACCAGGTTGGCACTCTTACAATCCAGGACATGTACAGAGATTATTTCATCTGGGCTCTGGCTTAGAATATAGATAGCCTCCTTGAACAGGGCCACGTGGCTGCCATCGAAGGTCACAAAGCTCAGGTCCGGGAAGATTGAGCATCGGCCTGGAAGCAGGGACAGGGAAGACCAAGCAGATGGCCCCAAGGCCACCTAGGAAGACGAGCAGGTGAGTCAGAGACTCTGGGGATTGGAGAGTAAGACTCAGGTGTCTTACAGAGTTCAGAGGTCACAGTGAGATGAGATTTCTCACCAAAGTGTGGAAGAGAACAGAGACTGGGGAAGAGGCGTGCTGGAGTAGAGAAAAGAGGAGGACAGAGGTTCGGGCAGACCCCAAAACTCACAGGCACATTCCCAGAGCGGGCAGCAGCGATCCCCACCCACCCGCACAGCAAGGCCCAGGACTCCACAGTGCGGGCGTGCAGCACCCTGAGGACAGTGCTGGGACTGGTTCACACGTATTAGCTGGCCTTCTAGGCAGATGTGCCGGACACAGTCTTGTTCGGCGATGGGCTGTGGCACAAAGTGTCAACATAAGCACCCCTTACTTATGGTATTACCTACCTCAGCCCTTCTGGAGTCAGCCATATTCAAGCAGGGCAGGCAACCTTGGTGCCCTGGGATGGCTAGTTGCAACAATCAATTTGAAACAACCAAGAGTCACTTGGGAAGAGAGTCTCAGTGAGGGGCTGTCTGTACCAGGTTGGACTGTGGGCATGTCTGTGGTGGGTTGTTTTAATTGTCTTCATTGATGTGGGAAGGCCCAGCCTGACCTCAGGCGGCCCCATTCCAGGGTTTTGAGTGCTAGACTGTGTAAGTGTAGAGAAAGGTAGCTGAGTAGCAAGCTCACAGTCCAAATCACATTCTCACCACACCCTGTGAAAAAACACCAACTCACCCATGCTGGCCCTGGACCCAAGCAGACAGTGTGGGACCCTGCTGTGACTTCAGGGGACCAAGTAGACCTGGGGCTTTTTCAAGTACCAGGAACTTGAGATAGGGATGAGTACACTACCTCCATCTTGCAACATAGGGTGGAAGGACAGGAGCCTCCCAAGCACAGCCTATGCCCATATGGTAGTGCCTATCTTAGTGGCAGGGGACAAGGCCAGGTCTTGGAGAGAGGATTCACAAACACTGAGGAACTTGAGGAGACACTCACCACACAGGTGTCAGAAATGTTCACTTCAACCTCCATCGATCCCTCTGCTATGCTCTGGGCTGGAGCTGAGCGCCCTGACTGCTCTGTGGTGGCCTGGCGCATGACATCCTCTTGGGGCTGGAGCTCTGCTGGGGTCCCGTGGGCTTCTGCCAGCTGAGGCAGCAGAACCAGTGAGCCCTCCCTAGAGGCTGTCCTGGCTGATACCTGGCTTAGGGAGTAGGATGTGGATACCAGTGGCACTGTGCCAGCCTGGGGGCCTTCCGTCTCCATCTCCAAGGAAGTAACAGTATGGCTCACTATGGCTGTGAGTTCCGTGAACCCATCGTGGGCAGAGCCAGAGGTGGAGGTAGGTGGAGACACTTTCTTAGACAGGATAGCTGCTTTAGGGGTGGTGCTCTTCCGTGGGGCAACAGACACTGTGGGAGGCACCCCAGCAGTCACACCTGAGGCTCCAGAGCTTGGCGATGTGACTCCCAGAATTAGGTCTGGAGCCACAGCTGTTATTTGGGGTACTGTGGAGCTAGGTGAGTGTGCCTGGTCCTCCACAGCAGACCTGAGGGGCACTGTGGGACTGAGGATGTGAGCAGGTGGCGTCACAGTTGTGGCCAGGGTCAGAGTGGTGGCCTGATGTTGAGGTGGAGGGGTAGTGATAGAGCCTTGGGGACCTGGTGTGGCCACTGGGGCAGATGTGCCCACTTTAGCCAATGGCAGGATGGTGTCCAGAGGCAGGCCAGAGAGGAGCTGGGGTGGCCGAGTTGACTCTAGAGAAACTAAGCCAGGAGCTGTGGCGGTGTGTTGGGCTGGATGAGGCAGCCTTATAGGCTGGCTATGCCCAGGTTCTTCCTTTTCTGTAGCTGGCACCACCTCCAAGTCCTTGGTGACAAGGGGATGGACAGCCCGCTGTGTTGAGCTCACCACAGCCAGGGGGTGGCTAGAACTCGAAGTGCTCTGGGACAGGATGAATGGGGACATCCCTGTCTTATTTGTGGCCTTCGTTACTGTAGCTGTCAGGTGGGACCCCCGGGGGGTGGGGGGCCTGGAAGTTGCTCCAGGGGAAATCACAGACCTGGAAGAGGGGCTTGGTCGCCAAGAGGGCTGCAAGGGTGTAGTCCTAACAGGAAAGGAGTCATGACTCAGAACTGTCACAGCTTTGGTCAGGAGTGGGAAGCGAGCTACAGGGGGCGACCGGGAGGATACAGTGGTGTTGGGACTCCCTGCAAAGGTCACGGTCACTTTGGTTGTCTCTGTTGTACCTGATACAGTGCCAGATGTGGATGTCTGCAGAGAACCAAGGAGGGAGGACGAGGTCCCTGGGAGGTAAGAAATTGCTAGGAGACTGGCAGCCCCTTCCTCTCTGGCTAGGGCCTCTGTGTAGTGATCAGGAAGGTTAGATGTTGTTAGCCCCAGTGGGGTCTGCAGTGTGGATTGGGCAGGGCCTGGAGATGGCACTGGCCCCTTGGTGGCAGCCATTGGTGGGTTTGGGGCTGAAGTCAGTGGGGCTACTGGGACAAGGGCAGGCCTGTGGGTGGGGGCTCTTGGAGGCTCCTGTGGGAGCTGCAGTTTGTCACTGGGGGTGGTTAGTGCTTGACCAGGTGCCAGGGTCTCATTGTTAAGTGCCCCCTCTGTGGGACCCTGCAGGGCTGGCTCCACACCTGGGGCAAACAAGAGAAGAGACTCATAAGGGGGGGTGACTGCCCCAGCCGTCCTCATAAGGCATGGCTGCAGTATGGGGCTGGAGGACTAGTACCCTAAGCAATCCAGCATGCATGGCTTCTGATGCCAGACAGCCAAGGCCTCTGTCCACAGAAGCCAGCAAGGCTGGACTCTGTCCCTCTAGCCTAAGCCTGGCTGTGCTGTGCACTCAGCACAAGACCCCAAGCAAGACCTCCACCCTCACCTTTCCTTTCTCTGAAATGAGGGCCAGACAAAGCCTCCCCAGCTGCGTTCTTTCCTTCCAGAGCCCTGTGCTGACTCTGCTGCCCTGTGATCTGGGACCCTGAGCAGAATTTCCCAGCAACACCCTGGAGACTTGAAGGGGTCAGAAGGAGGAAGGAGAACACCAGGCCACTTACAGTCTTCCAAATAGACACATCTCTGTGTGACTTCATCCAGGACCTTGGGTGTAGGGCACACAGGGACACAGCCTTCTACCCTAAGGACAGAGCAGGGAGCTGGCTAGTGATCAGAACACAGTGCTAGCCTCTCTCTTTTGCCTGGATAGCACACAGGCCCCACCCTTCCTTATGTATGTACATGCTTATCATGCACACGCTCATGTAAAGCCCCATAGAGACCTAGTCACACATGTGTACAGTGGCACCATGCCCATACAGGGAGACATATGTGAGAATGTGAGAATGTGCACACCTATGCATATGCTCAGACTCTCCACATGGGCCCATCCTCACATAGCCCACAGGCTCTTTCCAAGGCTATAAAAAGCCAAGATATATGCATACTGCATACATGATATTCTTCTATGTAGATGCCCACAAATGTCAGCTTACACACCTCCATGACATGTTCAATCACTCTCAATTGCATATAATCCGCTCACACGGGTATGCGAATGTAGCTGTGTACAGCCCTTACATACTTAATACATAAAAACAGAAGTTTCGGCTATATACGCACCATGTACCAGTATACAAATCATTTATATTTATATATGGCACACATACACTGTTGTGATTTGAATGTGAACCCGTGCCCCCTATAAGATTTGCTGTCATGCCTTCCCACTACAATGGTTGGATCTCTTCTTAAACTGTGATCAACCCTTCCTTGCTGCTCTTGTCAGGCATTTTGTCATGGCAGTGAGAAAAATAACTAAGACACACATAAAAACACATTTCCCCAACACACACAGTCCAATACTCACCTTAGTATACACATACACACACGTGTGTCTATACACATGTTCCTGGTGTGTTCAGACTTGGTCTCACATGCATTGACGCCATACCCACTGCCTCCCGGTCTTACCTGGGCACATCCTGGCAGCTGGCTGCCTGTGGGTCACGACAGGTCTGGAAGCAGGGGCTGGCACAGGCATCGTACTGCCACTCACAGATGGGGTAGGCAGCCCCCAAGGGCTTGACATCTAGAAAGACACTTCCTTCCAAGTCTCTGCACTGTGAGACTGAACACCAGAGTCCAGAATTACCCCAGCTCAGCCCATGCCTCCCCTGCCCTGTAGTGAGGACAAGTGAGTGACTAAGGCAGAAAAAGAGTAAGAAGCCAGGCAGAGGAGCCAGCATTCATGATGGCTGAGGTCTTGCTGTCTTCTCCACCAGGAGAAGGTTGCACTTTAAGCTCCTGGGGCCAATATGTGTCCTAAGGCAGGAAACTGGAGCCACACACTACATGAACCTCCACCAGGCTCAAGTGGTCTGCAGAAGCAGGCAGGACCCAGGAAGTCAGCTGGGTCTCAACCCACCCTGCCACCCTCCCTCACCTGCCAATATGGACATCAGATCACCATCTATTCCAGGGGTATCCCCCAGGGAGCACCCCCTTCCAAAAGGATGACGATTCTGTTCCTTTGGGGACATGTGGAAGGGAAGAGGGGGAGGGCAGGAAAAGCAGCCCCAGACTGAGCAGCAACAGCAGGGCAGACGCTTACCCAGAAGGCGGAAGAGTGCACCGCCACGAAATGCCTCTGTGTGTTCATATGTCCGCAGAGCCAGCTCAAGGCCTGATGAGTGCAGGAAGGAGCCAGGCTTTGCCAAGGACTCCAGAGCCACCAGGCCAGCCTGCCACGTTCCCCGGTGTAGGGAGAAGGAGGCATGCTTGTGGAAGGCTTCATCTCCCCGCCACTTAGCCATCCCTATGGACCCATTGTCTGTGGTGTGCAGGAAGAAGTTGGGTCTGTCAGCTGCCTCCAGGGACAGGACATCGGGGTCTGCAGAGCCATGGGAGTTAGGTCAGTGTACAGAGGGGACCAGATTTAGGGAGTGCAGCACACTAGCATGCATCCTCACACTCAGCGGTTGAGGATGACAGCTCCCTGGGGACAAGCTGGACCAGGGTCCCCTTTGACCTTCCTCCCTGTCCTCAGTCTTCCTCCTGCCCACTGGCCACCCTCTGGTCATTCATCTCTTAGGATTAAGTGGGAGGCTATAGAAGCCAACAATTATTCTCTCCTGTCCTGTCCTGTCTCTCCTCCCATCCTCCAAAAAAGCTTTGCCTGTCCTAGTGCCTGTTATGCCTGACACCAAACGATAGGAATGGCCTTTCTGCAGGGTGACAGTCCACTGGATGTGGGGAGCAACTGGGTCTGGTGATTCAGCAAGCTCCGTGTCCTCACAGTGTCCAATGTTCCCCTATAAGTTTCTCATCCCTCAAGACCCTAAGCTAGCTCCCCAATGCAGAACCCCCACATCGGACTCTGAAACATGCCCCTCCTTGTCATCATGTGCCATGGGGCTAGAATGCCTGCTGGACAGGGACCGGCTCTCTGTCTCTTAATGTCTGGTTCCTGTGCTTGCCCTGTGCTTAAGGCTCAGTGAGAGAGAGAGAGACAAGGAGAACAGAGGAGAGAGGAAGGAGGGAGGGGGAGGAGGGGGAAATTGAGAAGGAAAAGAGAGAGGAAAGGAAGAGAGAAGAACACAAAAGAAGGGGGCTTGCTGCCTCTGGGATTCTCTGAAACAATAGTAGGGGACAAACGCCTCTGTGGGTCCTGTCCTAGGCAGTTGGGGGGGTCACAGGGATCAACAAACTAGTCTGAACTAGGAAAAGAGTATGGGGTTGGAACCCTGTGGGTGGCTGTGGTCTTCAGTACCCCCTTCCCTGTCGGTTGGCACTGCCTTTCCTGGGAGAGCTAGACTGGAGCCAGAGGGTGGGCCTTACCATGGGCCTTGGCCTTGTACAGAGCAGCTGTTAGCAGGAAGCTTGAAATGTCCCCTGGCACCAGATCTTCTGCCCTCACAAGGGCTATGTCACTGTCTACTGCCTTCGAGGCCACGAGAGTGCCACCAGCTGCCACACTGGACAGCTGGTAGGGACCTTTACCTAGAGCTGGAGAGAAGAGCCCCTATTACAAGCCTTACCACCCAACCCACCTGTCCCAGCCATCAGAAGTTCAGCAGAGGCCGGTGTTAGAAAGGGATTCTTGGTAGCTTCTCATCCCAGACCACAGGTACTTTAGTGGCTATATTGGGTCAGGAACCTCAGGCTGGCAGCCTCTGAAGGAGATGGAACCTCCCTCTGTGCTTAAGCCATAGCACAGGGAGCCCATGACAGTCACCATTACCGTGACAGACATTGCTCCATCAGGGACCCCACCCAATCCTAAGGGATGACAGCAAGGACCCCAGAGCTTAAAGCTTGTATCTATTTGTTTTGTGCATATGTATGTCCCACTTGTGTTTGGGAGGGCTTTGGAGTGAAGGGGATAGGGTGGAGAGGGTATGGGTGTCCCAGACAACTGTGACAGCTTTATAAATGATCTTCCTGGCTCTTGTGTGTCCCAGCTGTCTGGGTCACCTCCCCAGTGGCTCTCCTCATCCCTAGGATAGATCAGGAACACAGCTGTAACTTGGGCTCTTCCATCCTGGTCCCAAACTTTGCCTCCCCACCCCGTCAGGGTTCCTGTCACATCAGACTTCCTTCCTCCTTCATGTATGGCTGCCCCAGCTCATCTCCATCATGCTGTCCACTCCCTCAGAGAAATCCTCCTTTTGTGCCACGAAGATACCTACTCAGTCCCTGGAGACCAGCTCAAGTGTCACCTCCTTAGGGAAGTTCTCCCCACATCCTCTCCTGCCACACCCTCCTCCTCGCTCTACCAGCCTTTGAAACAAACACACACGAGTCACAGCTCTGTGGTGTGGGTCTGCATTGGGGTTCCCATCTGTGTCCTTCATTAGAAAGCAGCCAACTGTGAAGTGTGCTGGTAAATGGTCAGCAACCAGCTGTCAAAAAACAGACCTGTAAAGGCTCAGAGCACCCACATGGTGCTGGGATGCTCCCATGAACCTCTGTAAAGGCTCAGAGCACCCACATGGTGCTGGGATGCTCCCATGAACCTCTGTAAAGGCTCAGAGCACCCACATGGTGCTGGGATGCTCCCATGAACCTCTGTAAAGGCTCAGAGCACACATGTGGTGCTGAGATGCTCCCATGAACCTCTGTAAAGGCTCAGAGCACACATGTGGTGCTGAGATGCTCCCATGAACTTCTGTAAAGGCTCAGAGCACCCACATGGTGCTGGGATGCTCCCATGAACCTCTGTAAAGGCTCAGAGCACACATGTGGTGCTGAGATGCTCCCATGAACCTCTGTAAAGGCTCAGAGCACCCACATGGTGCTGGGATGCTCCCATGAACCTCTGTAAAGGCTCAGAGCACACACGTGGTGCCGGATGCTCCCATGAACCTCTGTAAAGGCTCAGAGCACACATGTGGTGCTGAGATGCTCCCATGAACCTCTGTAAAGGCTCAGAGCACACATGTGGTGCTGAGATGCTCCCATGAACCTCTGTAAAGGCTCAGAGCACCCACATGGTGCTGGGATGCTCCCATGAACCTCTGTAAAGGCTCAGAGCACACACGTGGTGCCGGGATGCTCCCATGTACCTCTGAAAAGCCCTATTTCCCAGCCCCCCATGAGGTCTGGGCCACAGAAAACGCTGGGAGGAAAATGAAGCAAGGAATGGGTGGGTGGGTAGGTGGGTGGAGGATGCTGGAAGCAGCTTGTCCTTTGCAAGTTACTGACACCCAAAATGCCACCCTCAAGGGAGAGAACTGCTCAGAACTGCTGCTGAAATGTCTTGCCCGATGTCACCAAGGACCCTCCTCTCCCAGGGATGAAGTTCTCCCAGAGTCATTCCTTTGGGCATTGAAGGTCTGGGGCATCAGCCACCCCTTGGAACTACCATCTCTTCTGAGCTGTTATATTGAAGCCTGGTCCACCTGGCCCTTGTCTCACAGATCCCTGGTCTTGTCTCTCATGTCCTTTCTATATGCCACAGTTGTTAGGTCTTAAACGTGGGACACACGCTAACTGCATGGGTGCAGGATGCCAGGTTCTCCCAGAATTCCTCAGTTCGCCTGTTACAGCAGCAGTTCTCAACCTGTGGGTTGCCTAAGACCTTCTACATATCAGATGTTTACATTATGACTCATAACAGTAGCAAAGTTACTGTGATGAAGCAGCAACAAAAATAATTTTATTGTTGGGGTCACCACAACATGAGGGACTGTATTAAAGGGTCACATAATTAGGAAGGTTGAGAACCACTGTGTTACAGGGTCCACCTGGCTGGCATACCCCACCCCCTACCCTAAACTTCTCCAGCCCAGGGGCTGGGCTGCCCTCCCCCTAGCGGCTCTTCCCTAGGTAATCCAGACATTTTGGCTATGCCAGTACTTTTCTATCCTTTTGCCTTTTGGCCTCTGCCTCCTGGCCTCTTGGCTCCTGGCTCTCCCCTCCCCCACACTATCCTCACAGGGCCAAGCTCAGGGTCATGTTTCACTCTGGACTCTTCCAGATGCCTCTGCCTCTAGCAGTATTCTCCCTTGTATCTACAATAAGCCTTCTCCGCCACAGTGTCAAGGAGCAGTCATGTCCTCCTTTTTAATTTCCTCTTCTCATTCAATAGTCTGGCTGGGAAGATACCCAAATCAGCATCAAAATGTGTGCAAAGCCTGTGTCCACGCCTACACAGGCCAGCTCCTGCGGGGTGTCACCGGGAGGAGACCTAGGGGCTTGGATGTTGAAGGGCTAGGGCACTGACGCTCTAGGACTCCACCTTGGCCAAAGTGGACAAAGTTCGAGGCTCAGAGCTATTCTAGAGCCATCTTGCCACAGTCCATCCAACTTCTGATCAAATGAGATTAAGTGACTCTAATACTGGACACTAATCTCCCTACGTCTCCAGCAATGACTTGTATTTTCATCTTCATTAAAAATCTAGATGTGGGTGCAAATTTTAGTTCCATGAACTCTTGTGTATTTGAAGATCCCATCTAGGTTTTCAGCAACCTTCCTCAGAGAAAGCATTCTGTATCTGGTTTTGACAACTCAGGTATTCAGAGAACCCTGGTGACACTAGAACTTATTGGGCCTAATTAGAAATGCTCTGGGGTGGGCACTCTGGTACCAGTGGCTTTCTGTTGCCCGGTGAAGCCGTTCTGAATGGTGAAAATGGCTGAGAAGGCTCCTGTGCTGGGCCTCACTCGGGGCTGCAGGAACAGCTGTGGGTGAAGTCCGGATGTCCCTGAGCCCTGCACCATCAGAACTCCACATCACACAGTTTCTCCCCAGCACCACGTCTCAGCTGTCCCAGAGCCAGCAACACCTCAGGAGGTCAGCACTGATGCAGCCCAAGACCAGCATTAGCAGAGCCCAAGCAGGCTCTGCCCCACCAATGCTCCACTTGGGGGAAATCTGGCTTACCTTTGTTGAAGAAGTCACAGTCGTATGCTAAAGAAGAAAGGAGAGAGAATTCCCATGAACAAGGCACCTGGACCTAGCCTCCTCCCTCATCAAGGACTGGATCTGGCCTATTTCCAAAACTCCAAGATTAAGGGATGAACTTGGATCCAAATGTCTTTTTGTTTGTTTTGTTTTGTTTTGTTTTGTTTTTCAAGACAGGGTTTCTCTGTATAGCTCTGGCTGTACTGAAACTCACTCTGTAGACCAGGTTGGCCTTGAACTCAGAGATTCATCTGCTTCTGCCTCTTGAATGCTGGGATTAAAGGTGTGTGTCATTACCACCCCACAGATCCAAGTGTCTCAAGAGGAAGAAATATAGTGGTCCTTCTTTGTATCCCAGAACAAGGCTCAAAGTCTGGCTAGGAGTAGCACTCAGCAATTTGAATGAATGGATAGATGGATGGATGAATGAATGAATGAATGAATGAATGAATGTTGGACAGAAGAGTATGTTTTGTGTGACCATAAAGGTCAAGCATAGACTATGAAGGTGAAGATGTGAAGATGTAGCCCAGTCAGTAGAGAGCTTGCCTAGCATGTACAAGGTCCTGGATTCAAAGTTTCTCCAGCATTGCATTATATGGTATGGTGGTGCAAACCTCTAATCTCAGCACTCAGAAGGTGGAGGCAGAAGTACCAAGCTCAAGGTCATCCTTGGCTATATAGTGAGTTTGAAATAACCCTGGACTAGAGAGCCTGTCTCAAATACAAATAAACAGGATCAAAGTGTAGAAGATATGATTGGATATTTTGCAGAAGAGCCCAAAGAAGGAACGCAAGCACGAGACAGAAGTTCCTCAGCCTTGAATGGAATGGGACGAAGGGCTTCCAGGATCCCGGACTCCACAACCCCTCTGGGCATTTCCATTCCACCAAAGCGCTTTTAGACATTAAGGAGCACATAAAGTGTGGACCCATTGCGCCCTCTAGTGGATAATCTGCATCTATTCAATGGCATCTCTTAAAATTCCTCAGCCCACAATGGACCTTGCCCAGTATGCCAACCAAGAACAAAACTATGAGGAACCACCTGAGTGCACCTGGGATAAAGGTGGAGGAAGTGTCTGCGCCACACAAAGGGATGGTGTGAAGAGAGTCATCAACACCTCATTACATCCTAGACCTACAATCAACACATTTGGTTCTGCCCTCATGCCCTCTTGCAAGGTCATTAAAAGTCAGAAGATGAAGCAAGGTGTGGTGGCACACACCCTTAATCCAAGAATTTGGGAGGCAGAGACAGACGGACCTCTGTGAGTTGGAGGCCATTCTGGTCTATATAACAGTCAGGACTACACAGAGATACCCTGTCTCAAAAAAACAAAAAGTGAGAAGCTGGCTTGCCATGAGCCTATGGATAAGCACTTGCTTTTCCTCATTTGTGGACATGGAGTGTTGAACCATAAACTATGAGGGGGACTGGGGAGGTGACTCAGTTGGTAAAGAGCTTGCCTAACCAGCACAAGGACCGAGTTCAACCCAGTGTTGGGGAGACAGAGGCAAGTGGATCTCTAGGGCTTATTGGCCAGCCAGCCTAATGGCTACACACTGATGCAAGAAATGCATTTGCAGGGACGTCTGTCCCCATATGTCCAACCTTGGACTGGCAGGGCTTGCTGTGGATCTCAGCACCATTTATTTTAATGTTAGCCAAGGACTTCTCTTTTAAGTTGTAGCTACTTGTTTATTGGGAGATAGGTGTGGCATGGCACACGTGGAGATCAGAGGACAACTGGAGGGAATCTGTCACACGGGTCCTGGAAATGAACTTGGGTTGTCAGGCTTTACAACAAACACCTCTAACCACTGAGCTATCTCACTGGCCCGGGATTATTGATTTTAAAATATCTCGTGTAATATTTCTCACTTTAACTTTAAAATCCCTCCTTGTCCCAACGTCCCATAAACTCATAGACCCAGTGAGGTCCACACATTGCCGTTGTGATGTTTTGATTCTCATTTAAAACCTTATTAATCTTTGGAGAAACTGTCCTTGCTTTGTTTAGGTCACTACTTAATCCTACTTTAATGTGACATTCTAAACATATCCAAACCAATACAAAAAGTTCATAATAAACACAATATCAAAACATTAAAATAAGCAGTAATGGGGTCCCACAGAGCCACCATGGAGCCTAGACCCAGGGGAAACTGATAATGCTGACCTTTGGTATTTGTTTGCAAACAATATTTTTGCAGCGATTTTTAGTTCTTCAAGCTACTACATTAAGCCATTACTGTGTTGGATTCCTGAGTTTTCTGGTGTTCCTGTAAGTGCCACACCTCTGACAAGTGCCTCAACTGCTTCACCTTAGTCCTGATTATTACATGAGACATCACACATGTAGCATGTCATGGTAGGTCCTCCAAAATTATGTGTGTCTCTCTCCTTCCTGAAGGGTGGTTACCAGAAGCAGGGAGAGGGGAGATACCACTAGGAACCTTCAACTATGCTGAAGGACCTTGGGGGCAACAGGCACGGAGAAAGGAAGCCGAGGGAGGGGAGGGTACTCCTCTGTCTTCTCCCTGGGGTCCCCCAGCCTGGAGCTCCAGGGGCTGGGGACGTGCCAACACAGCTGTGTCTATTAACAGTGTTACACAGTGCCAGGCCAGCACGGTAAGCTTTGTGTCTGTTAATGCTCTCAGCATCTGTGAGGTGCAGACTCAGCTTTGCCCCTGTGCTGTAGAGATGGGATGAACCCAGGCCCCAGATGACAGAGCTGGGGTCTGAAACGGATTATCTTCCCTTGTTGAGCCACTGACCCAAAATGAGATGAGAAAAAATCCACTGTGGGATATTGGAATCTAAGGGAAATGATTTTAGGAAGTTAATTTAACCTTCCACACATTTTATTTCAGCTCTCACTTATTTTGTGTGTTTATGATATACATTTATACCTCAGTAAATGTATATAATTGTGTGTGCACATACACATGTGTGCACAGACTATTTCCATCTCACAGAGGTGTCCATCCACTGCATCCACAGACCCTCTCCACAGCTCAGCTGACAAAGGCTTTTATATTCGTGCCTATATGAGCCTACAGGAAGTCAGCCAAGGCCTGTCTATTTCTATTTTTCAGGTGATAAAAACTGGGGCTCAGAGGAGTTGGGCAGCTTGTTTGAGGTCACACAGCATGCAAAAGCCAGTCTGGCCCTGAAGCCCAGCCCAGGGTGTGGGACTCCACTCCCTTAGCAATGAGGTTAAGGACAAAGGACCAGGCCCTACAGGGATGAGCTCCAGCTACTCTACTCTCCTGCATGACTTGAGCATGGCATGCACACCTCTCTCTCTCTCTCTCTCTCTCTCTCTCTCTCTCTCTCTCTCTCTCTGTTTGCCACAGGCTCACCAGTTGCAACACAGGAATATACAGTCATGGGGGTGTAGTCTGGAACACTCACGGCAGAGGCGGGGGGTCCGCCAATCAATGACCACCCCGTGCTGGCAGCACTGATGGGCATAGGCAGACACGCTGGCACAGAAGCACTCACAGTCACCACCCCAGCTGCAGCCACATGTGTCCGTCAGGCAGTTTGAGTAAAACCAAGTGACATCAACCTAGGGAGGGTCAGAGGACTCTGAATGTCAAACCTGCATCTTTTTCTGTGAAACACAGCACAAAGATGTCAAAGGTAGAATGAGCTGTTTGCATGGGATGTGGGCTGGGGGTGGGGGTGGGCAGGCAGCTCGGAAAGCAAGGGCAGATACCCGTTTTGAGAGGCTCATCCTGAGCCTGGGTGTTGGACTCAGGGGACTAAGGAACCACTAAACCACAGACAGCACGCATGACCTGCCCAGCCAGGTTCGAGACACAAAGGCCAGGCTGCAATGGTCCTTGAAGCCCTGGAGAAGCCACTGCAGCAGAGCCCCAAGCTTCTCATCTCCATGGAGAGCAGGGAAAAGGCAGGGGTGCCGCACAGGGGGTCAGTGCTCTCTCTGCAACAGAACTTCCTCATGAGCAGGGACAGCCTGGGACAGCTGGACTTGCAGAGAGCACAGAGGCTTGGCTGGCTGGCCCTAGGCAGCAGGGACTTAGGGAAGGATTTAGAGCACAGGCAGGAGAATGACGGGGGAAGAGATGGGCCTCTTTTAAGGGAGTCTTTGAAAAGGAAGGGTGCTGGGAAGGTGGAAGGGACTTGGGAGCAGCCAAGGTGGCCCACTTCACACAGGGAGGCACTCACCACAGGGTGGCAGGGCTCGAACACCTCACTGAGCAGAATACTACACTCCTTCCTGGCAAATGGTTCTCGGAGAGGATTGAGGACACACGTGTCCCGGGGGTCAGGGGTATCTGGGCACTGTAGGATAAAGGAAGAGCTGAGCCTGTGGCACCCAGCAGAGAGATCTCCCTATCCTTTGTATCCCTGTGCCTGGTCACAGGGAGGCACTGAGCCTGCCCTCTTAGTGTCCACATTCCCTGGAGAGTGGGAGCAGCCTCCAACCTGTCCCCAACAAACAGAACAAACACACAAAGGGACATATCAGGTTGTGAGTCTGTGATGACATGATTGTGTCAGATAAGGTCCTAGAACCCACCTCACTGTGAGGAGGTGGGAAGCCATGTTGGGAACCACACATGACAGGAAGAGGGTGGCCTCTAAGAGTAAGGGTGCTCGCTGGCCGACAGCTAATGAAAGCCAAAGTTTTCAGGCCTACAGGTTCAGGAGTGTAGGTGACCCACAGCTACCCATGTGTGGAGCCTCTAGGTGAGACCCAGCCCTGGATGTCATCTTATCCTCAGCCTGTGGGACACAGAGTAGAAAACCCAGCTTTGTGCTCTGATTCCCAACCACCAGGAACTGAGATAAGATACGTGTCACTTAGTGGCTTTGAGTGGAACACCACTGTTGCACAGCAAAGGGTGGTTAACACGATTTCCCCAGAGCTGGTCCTACTTCCCAGGCCCATATTTTTATGCACTGCCTCCCCAGCATGCCTAAAGTGATGAGCAATAAAGAAATATGGGCTGGTGGGGAGGGGGTTCTCAAATACAAAATCAGTCATCCATTCAGCTTTTCTAAAATGGGGGTGGGTGCTGTGCCCAATTGCTATGCTTCCCCATCTCTATCCTCCTGCAAAGAACTAAGATCCACTCAGTGCAGGCAAGAGACACATGAAATTGTCCTATCACCATTCTCCATTGCTGCACCAAAGGCAGACATAATTAATCAATCACAGTCCTTAGATATTTCTCAATGACACTTTGCAGGCAGCCTCTTGGACTGATGAGAGTTGTTATGGGTTCTCTCCTGGCACAGCCCCCTCACCTCTACAGAAGACTAAGTTCATCCAAGCCCAAGATAAGCGAAACAAGAAGCCAAGACTCAATTCAGTGCCCCCCTCCAGCTCACA
This sequence comes from Cricetulus griseus, assembly GCF_003668045.3. Classification (NCBI taxonomy): domain Eukaryota; kingdom Metazoa; phylum Chordata; class Mammalia; order Rodentia; family Cricetidae; genus Cricetulus; species Cricetulus griseus. Next base: position 155,213,983 of record NC_048599.1, on the reverse strand, counting down.
GCTTGGCAGCATCAGGTATCTCCCAACCCTCAGGATGTCTCCATGCTTCTGCACATGGTCTCCCTCCAAACACATCCTATCTGCTAAATTCCACCCTTGGCCTCACCTTCTTCTTGAAGCATTCACAGAGGATTACCTCAGTCCACAGTATTCTCCTCTCTGTGCCCTAGCTAGTGCCAGAAGTGGTGATGGTGGAGAGGGTGGACAAGCTGGGCAGGGTTCAATAAGCCCGGCCTTCCACACTAGGGGACCATCTTGCCTAGGATAGGAACTCCACCTTTTCCATTTTACTAGTCACCTGAGTTTGGCCAAGGGCAGCGTGAGCTGCCTGCCTTGTGGGGTAGAGACAGAGCCTTGGGCTAGGAATACAGCAGAGGGCACTCCCTGGAAGAGCCTCACACCGATGTTGCTGTCCCCTGACTTGGGGCCAGGATGTGTATGGCCCATCTGAGACCGTGAGAGGTGCCAGCCAGCTGGAAGGCCTTACCTCCACTGCTGCCCAACTGCTGCCAAACTCCTGGGGGTTTGTTAACTCCAGGTTCTCTGGGGTCCTCATCTCATTGACAGTTTTCAGGTCAAAGTTCCCACAAAGGCCCACCAACTGACCCTGAAAGGAGGAAGGGCACCATGTTAGCTGCTAGTACAGCAGGGCAGCACCAAGACCATTGACCCAGAAGTAACTACGGGGAAGATGGTTTGAAGAGGGACAGACCAGAGAAAGATGCCAGACAGAATGGGTAGCAGTGGCCAGGACAGGGCTGTGATTCCCCCAGGCCCTCAGAGAGGGCCAAGGACAGCAGCAGCCTGCCTCAGTCCTGGACAATGGAAGAGATGGTGGTGCCCAGGTCTCATGACTACCTGCCACTGAGGGCCAGCCTGGACATGAACAGTGGTTCTCTGGTCCCAGAGGAGGGTGATGAGCTCCCGAGGAAAATGCACCAGTGTGAAAAAGCCTGCTCTCCAGATGTGCACAGCATGCTTCTCATCCAGGAAGCTCTCAGGACTCTAGAGAGGCGAACTAGTCAGTCCTGAGCTCAAGTGTCCCTCAACACCAAGTCAACCAGACATGGTCATGAACATTGCCCAACCCCAAGGCCTCACCAACACCTCTCCCTCCTTCTACCCCAATGCTGCCCTCTGCTCCTACAAAGAATCCATCAGAGCCTCTGCCTCAGTGGCATTACAGATCCCAACCCTCTCCTGCCTCATCACCACCAATCTGTCACGGTCCTCACAGCCTTCCCCAGTACAGGTCCTTACAGGATAACCCGAGTCATCATCAAAGATGACAAGGGAACTGCCCACGCTGATGGAGATGGACTTCCTGCAGATGACGCCGGAGCTGTAGCAGTTCACATCTTCCACCATCACTGAGAAGCTGAGCTCTGAAGTACTCTGAGAAGAAAAGACGCCAGTACAGCCAGGGAAAGGACACATCCTGGGAAGAGCACAGAGGAGAAGCAGTGTGGACTCTTTTTGTGAGTGCTGGTGTGGAGGTAAGGGTGTGTTTGTGTGTGGTGGTAAACCAGGCAGCTATTCGCATGTATGTATGCATATGCAATGTGGAAGCCAGGTGACGAGCTTGGGTGTCATTGTTGGGTTCTGTTCACCCTTACAGTGAAGTAAGATCTCTCACTGGCCTGGAACTCACTAAGGTGGCTAAACTGGGCCAGGGAGCCCCAGGGGACATGCCTGTCCCTGCCTCCCCAGGTCTTGGACTACAAGTTCAGCCCAGCTTTTATGTGGGCTCTGGAGATAGATGATCTATGCTGCTTGCAAAGCAAGAGCTCTATTGACTGAGGGATCTCCCAGCCCTGAATCTATCTCTCATCAGCTGTGTGGCTTTGGTCAGCTTACTTCAGTTTTCTGACACTCAGATTCATTTTCCTGCTGCCCAGTGCCATGTTCAGCAGTGCCCAAAGGGTCTGAGGAATGAGTGAGTGAGTGAATGGGTGTAACTGGGGTGGAAAGGGGACACTGTCTTACAGTGTAAGCATCCTATGCTGGAAGCTTGCGGGTATTCAATAGCATTTTAAACATACATCATTTTTATGCAGCAATTCCACTCCAAAGAGCTAAGAGATACAGTTTTACTAGTGTTTCCTGCGGCACTAAAGTACTCCAACTAAGCTAAAATTCATCCATCCCTAAGTGGCACAGTACTCTATGTGTGGAATGTTTGAACCAGCATTTAAAATAACATAGAATATACTGACAGTGTGTGATAATACCCAAGGCACAATATAAAATGGGAAAAGAAAGCTGTGGAGTCTTAGTGTGTGTGTGTGTGTGTGTGTGTGTGTGTGTGTGTGTGTGTGTGTAAAACTCTATCTTAAAATTACTTTTTAGAAATGGACACACCATGGTTTGTGTCTGTAGTTCACCTGCTCAAGAGGCCATGGTGGAGATCACTACAACCTGAGAGTTTGAATTCATAGCAAGACCTTCATCTCAAAATAAATATAAAATTTGAAAAAAGAAGCCTAAAACCGAATGGCACAAGTTCAATAGTGTGTATCTTGTGGAGCTATTGAAATGACGTGAAATATCCCAGCACAATGCTTGTCCATAGACAAGCGCCTGTGAAAGCTCCCGTTTCGCCCAGCATATGCAAGCTCTGGGCACAAAAATCAACAATAAATGAATAAGTGCAAATCTTCTCTGTCATTATGGTTATTGCTGGTACTCATATGATGAGATGGGTGGGCCTAAGAAAATCAATGTCCCCTTGGATATCTGGCACTGCTGTACATCCTGCTGGTACCCCCTTCCTCTGGGGAGCTCTTGCCTTCACTGTGCCACCCATGTCACCATTCCTCTTCTTCTTTGTGAACAAAGAATTTTAACACATGACTCAGGGAGTCTTCCTGCAGCCTACCACTTTTCTTTCCTGGTTCTGTGTCTACCTACCTGTGTTACCTCAAACAAGTTCCCTAACTACCCCTGGTCCATGGTATCACATCTGTCACATGGGAACAACTAACTCAATCTATCCACAGCTGTGAAAATTAAGTGAGAGAACCCATAATGATGGTCAGTGGAGCAAGCGTTGGTGGCGCATGCCTTTAATCCCAGAACTTGGGAGGCAGAGGCAGGCGGATCTCTGTGAGTTCAAGGCCAGCATGGTCTCTAGAGCAACTGCCAGGATAGGCTTCATAGCTACACAGAGAAACCCTGTCTCGAAAAACAGAAAAAAAAAAAAAGATCCTATTTGCCACTTAATGGGGCTGGAGAGATGGCTCAGAGGTTAAGAGCGCCGACTAGTCTTCCAGAGGTCCTGAGTTCAATTCCCAGCAATCACATGGTGGCTCACAACCATCCATTATGAGATCTGGTGCCCTCTTCTGGTGTGCAGATATACATGGAAGCAGAATGTTGTATACATAATAAATAAAATCTTTAAAATAAAAAAAAATATGATCAGTGGACCACTAGGCACTCATTGCTAGCAAGGCATAAAAGACATGAGCTCTCTTCTACCACAGACAGGAAAAACATCAGGACTGGTGGGACGAGGCTGTGATGGTGAGTGGACCGGAAGTAGGGTTTCCTTCACCATGTGGAGGCTGTCTCTGGAAGCTCTCTGGTGAGGACTTAGATATCCCTCACCCATTCAACTATACAGTAGCCTAGAGTCCAGACCATCTACACATCCGAAAGGTCTTGGTCCCTGGCTATTCTGGATGCCAGAAGCAGCTTGGTAAACACACTCAGGAACTCACTTTGATCAGGTGCACTTTGCATGCCCCTACGAAGTCAAATGGAAGCCCATCAAATGTACGGTAGTGTCGGTCCCCATAGACAGTGCAGGTGGAGGCACAGGGGTGCAGGGTGCACTGGAATGAACCCCGCCGGCACACACTGAAACACACACAGAGACATATTACAGAATATACTTCACCCCATGCTGGAACGCCCTGGAAACCATTTCCTGCTGAATGCACATGGTGTGCCCCTAAAGATGGGGTTCAGCAAGCATAACAGCCTCCTGCAGAAAGGAGTCTATGGTGCTCCTTTATCACTCATTCATTTGTTCATTCATTCTTTCATTCAACAGATCATTGATGATGGACACATCTCAAGCATTTCCCCAAGAGTTTAAGAAACATCGGTGAACAAAAGAGAAGAAAACCCCTCTGGTTTAGTGAATCTTGTTTCCTACAGAAAAGGGCGCACCCTGCCTGCTTTGGCAGGTGGGCTGTGCTGTGGCAGAGGATGGGGCTTGGAGGAAAATAGGATGTGTTTGGGAAGGAGTCACAGTTTTAAACAGGGTTGTCAGAGACATGGAGCAGAGACCTCAAGGAGCTGAGAAAGTTAGTTATATGGACATTTGGAAGAAGAGCATTGTGGGGAGATGGTGTGGTCTACAATGACCTTGAAGAACACTCAGGTGATAACAGCTCAGATGAGCAGCCCAAGGATAAGAGGGCAGAGAGGTTCAGAGGGTGGTGGAGGGCTGAGTGGTACAGGTCTGAGAAGGCCAGGTGAGGCTGTGCCTTCTTCCTAGAGGACCGAGGTAGGGATGGCTCCATCTGACTGGTACTGGGCAAAGGGGAGGGAAAAGCCACCTGAGGTGATGGCAGTGGATTAGAGAAAAGAGGACAGGGGCTCGGTGCAAAGTCACAGCCATTGGAAGGCTTCTTGAAGAGGTAGTCAGATTTTAAGCATATTTTAAAGGCAGATCAAAAGATTCAAAGACTTTACTATCTGACAAGCTCAAGCCAACGAGATTCAATATTGTAACCAATCAGCTCTGGCTACCAGTCATGAACTCTGACACTTGAGCACACCTGCAAGGGGATCAAGTGACAGTCTACTCTAGGACTTCCTGAGTCAGACAGCCAGGGTTCTGGTGGTACACACATACCCTGGTGTGTATGAAAACCATCTGGGAACTTGGCCTTGACTGTGACCATACTTCTGACATGGAAAGACTTGCCATGCCCATCCTCTGGACTAAAGAAATGTGGCATTTCCACCACACATAAGACAGGAGCTGGGAGGCAGCTGCCACTGGCTGGATGACTCTCTGAGAGTCTCCTCTAGGCTCCTGACCCCAGTCTGTCTCTACTGAAACCAATCCAATCCAGGCACACACTTCGGTATATGTGTACTAATATTACTGAATGAACACTGTAGAAATATACCCACATACGCACTCATTTTAAATATAAGCATTTCTGTATTCATAGGCAAAACACACAAATCACACAAACATCCATTCAAGTGAATGAAAATATGTGTGTGTATATATATATGTTTAATGCACAGTCACTCACTTTAGTTCATTATGTACTAAATAGATGTATATGTATGTAAACACATATGAACACACCAGTATACATATGTAAATTTCTAACTGCCATATTAATGAATTTATTTATTCACTTGCCTTTTTAATGTACGTCCATGTATGTTCACTCACATGACTTTATTCATACCCACACATATATATGTTCATTTAAATATGCAAACACATTTTCATGATTATAAACATGCAAGTGTTTATGTTCATAGATATATCTGACCATTCATTAAATAGTTACAAATAAGTGCTATTTTACATACATGTACTTGTGTGTACAACAGTCACCGTGAATGTGAACATAATGAAGGTAAAATCACACTATTTCCATCAAAAAAAAAATGAAGCCAGCTTGGGGGACTTACCAGGTGTGGCAGGAAGATGCTACCTGGTCCCCAGGGAAATACTCCTTCCCCTTCCAGACACATGGACACTCCTCTGGTGGGAAGCATGCATTCCCGTGTCTGAGCAGGCTGGGAGGACACAAGCGAGCCATCAGAAGAGCACTCCTAGATCTGCTGCGATGTAGAAAGGCCCAGTCCCCCATGGGTAGCACCATCCCTAGGCAGGTAGGCTGGCATTAAGAACGCTAGCTCTCCATGAGCCAGAGAGAAAGCCAGTGAGCAGCAATCCTCAGGACTTCTGCTCCAGTCCCTACTTGATCTCTTGCCCTGACTTCTCTCAGTGATGGGCTGTGACCTGGAAGAACAGTCCAAACAAACTTTCCTCTCCAAGAACCTCTTGGTTTATCCCAGCAATAGGAAGCCAAGTAGGACAGACACAGACATCCCCACCCCTTGTAATGCCCCCAGGGTCCTTTGGGGCAATGGCTAGCACTGTAGATTCTTAGATGGATTTGGAGAGACATGGTGACCAGGGAGCATAGAAGTAACTGTGGAGGAGAGGAGCTGGTGGTGGTGGGACTGGAGCATCTTTGAGAGCCTTTTACCTTCAAGAGAACTTTTCAGGATGGTAGAACTGCTCCCTGTCATAATCACCTTTGCTGAGCTCCCTAGAAATACAGGTGGATTCCCCACAGTGTCCTATATACCCGTAAATAATCCTGAGCAGACCCAAGCCCAGAGCCAGGATCCAGTCCCGGACTCTTTCCCAGTATCTCTCTGTGGTCACATTTTGGTCACATTTTGGCTCCTGACTGCAGAGACCTAGCCATCTATGACCTCAGACTGAGAGACAGGCTTGTGCAAACAGACGGTATTCTGAGAGGCCTTCAGGGATGCACTTCAAGGTCTGAGGCCTGGGTGGCTGTAGGTGAGGCAAGGATTCACTGTGGGCAAGTGCAGACTGGGGAAGGAGATGGCATGTGCCCCACACTGTGGACCCCGTCAGTCTCTCTGTGCAAGAGACTTGGTATAAGTCTGTTCCTTCAGCAGACTATTCCTCCTGTGGCCCTGGCCTGTGTTTTCTTCTGCAGAATAGGAGTAAGCACCTCCCTGCTCTGAGACTAACAGTGGCAGCACCAGTGTCTGACACACCGTAAAGCTCCAATGTGCCCCACCCATCCAGAAGCTCTGACCCTCATTTCAATCCCTTTGATTGTCAGGCCAGAGCCAGGGCTCCCAAGTGACAACTAATCCCTACACAGACTGAGGGCACAACTCCGTGCTGCCAAGTCATGGATGGCATGGTTCCCAGGGCCCTCTTTGACCCAGACCTGAGAACAGCACTGGCAGAACTCAGCACTGGTCCCTGTGCACAGAGCACACCCATAAGCCCAGCTCCTGTAGCTCCCACACAGCCCCCATACAGCATCTGGGGTCCCAGGAAGGAGGCTGCTATTGTTGGGTGTGGCTTTCCCTTGGGGTTATTCCAGGGGCTTCTCTCTCTACCCAGGAGCTATGATCAGGGACAGAGGCTGAGAGCTGATAACGGGTTTTCTTGTGCCTGGTCTTTGATCACTGGGTTCCTTGGGCATCTGGGGTATATCAGACACCTGTCTTGGTGTTTCCAATCTGATTCCTTGTTTAATCCACCTGTTATGGTGACAAGTATTTCAGATCTGAGGAGCAGGTGCTTTCCTCATCCAAGGTCACATGGCTACTGGAAGCAGAACCTGACAGGCCCATTCCAGGCTGAGCTCCTGTTCCTTCCCAAGCTCCCTAAAGGCATCACGGCCACACTGCCTCCTCCTTCCCAGGATCTCCACAGACATCACGGCCACACTGCCTCCTCCTTCCCAGGATCTCCACAGACATCACGGCCATACCGTCTCCTCCTTCCCAGGCAGTGTAAGGTCTTCCCTGCCACCCCCACCTGGAAGTGGAGTTTGTAAGGATCCATACCCCTGGGGACAGGCACAGCCCGACAGACAGGGACCACGTGCTGGCAAGCTCAGGTTCAACAACTGATGCTCACACGTCCTCTCCCTGCTGAGCTCAGGGTCCAGGTCCAGGTCACTGCAGTTCACAAAGATCTGGCCTGCTGGACAGGTAACAGCTAGAAGAAAAGGGGGGTAGGTGCTGCAGACCCTCGGCCTGGACTGGAGGTGGCGCTGTGTGGGTGACTGGAAGAGACAACAGCTTCCCACATCACAGGGAGAAGGTAGATAGGTGTTGCCTCAGTACAGGACAGCCACCCTCAGCAGCACCCACAGTCAAACAGAACCTCTGGACTGGTGACTGCACACTTATCACACTTCCTATTGTAGGTGTCCCCAGCCCTCTTCTCACACGACATTATCAAAGCTACTCTGCTATCTAAAGGTGGCGGAATGGAAAGGAAGTAACCCAGGAAGACCAGGAAAGGGACCCAAAGATGGACAGCCCAGCAGTCTAGAAGGCTGGCCAGAGAATTTAGAACAAGGAGAGTCAATTCCCAACTGCATGTTTCTCTGATACAGGCCCCCCAAATCTCCTTCTTCAGGAAAGTCTGCCATGCTTGCCACACTTTGTGCAAGTGATTGTTTTAGGGAACCCAATAAAAAGCAGGGAAGTTCTGTAGCCAGGATAGAATAGAGCAGAGAGAGAGGAAGAGCCAGATCCTAAAGAGGTAGAAATCCCAAGCCAGAAGAAACCAAAGTAAAGAAGCTTCTGGGAAGGTGCAGGAAACGAGGGTATGAGTGGGGATTCAGGATCATCTGTGAAGGAGATGAAGGTTCAGAGAGGTGAAGTGTGTCACCCAGGCCTGCACAGCTGGCGAGTGCAGGTCATGATGTGAACACAGCACACCCAAACTCAAGGCCTGCTCTTACCACTGGCCACACGCTTACTGTTGCCAGTCCCTGCCCTGTTTCTCACTGGGCCCCTCTGCTGGGAATGCTCCAAGCCTCATGCTCTGCCCACCTCCAGGCACCCACCGCTGCCCTCCCCTGTCTCACCGCTGCCCCATCTCTGTGCTGTGGAGGAGCTCTAAAGTCCAGGCAGTCCCTTCCTCTCTGAAACCCAGTGTCCACCGCTGGGCTGGGCAGAACTAGTCTCAGAAGATACTTGGCAGCTCAGACCGCCCAGACCCCGACATGCTCTCCAGCAGTTTGAGGCTGGGGTGAGGTTTCAGGGTTCCACTATCTAAGCTGGGACCTTTGCCAGGATCACAGGAACACCAACACCCAAGGCAGGGCAAGCTAGAGTAGCACCCCCATCCTGACCAGCACCCCAGTTCTTCACTCTTCCCCACAGCCACCTCCCACCAGCTGGAGTCCCCTCTACCCAAAGCTCCCCCTTTTAGCCTGCTTACCTGGGGCTCGGCTGTCACAGCTCATGATTCCAGCTCTGCAGTGGCTGCAGAGAGTTGAAGGAATTATATCAGCCCAGCCAGTCATCTACGGCCCACCCGGCTCATGCTGTTGCCCTTGGGCCCTGTGGGCCTCAGACAGACATCCCTACTTACTACCCGTGCTCTCCACCATCACCCCACACAGTGACAGAGTGGGTGCTATTTCTTGTGTAGTTAATACCCAGGAAGCTCACCAGTGGCCCAGGGAAGGGATGTCGCTGTCCCCAGGGGGATAGTCCACTCCTTGAAAGTGGCAAGAACATTGGTTCCTACAGAAAGTGGGAGGGAATGGAACAGGCTTGGTAGTGGAATGAAGACAGCCAGGGAAGGGGCCCACCATCAGGAGCTGCAGGCTGAGGATGTGGGGAGGGGTGACAGCAGTTCCTCGGATGTGACACACTTCCAGAGGACCAGAAAGTACACCCAGCACTGAGGTCAGAGGCAGAAAGAACCCAGTGCCAGGTTGGAGGCCATATTTTGAGCTTATAAAAGCACTGTCCCTCCGAAGACAACCCAACTCAGAGCCAGGATTAGAGAGGTGACCTGCTCAGAACTCTACCACCCCAGGCCCAGTCCCTTGTTCTGGGGTGGCATGAGAGCCCTGCTGGCCCAGCATCTGCCCTGCTACGTGACTCAGGCTAGGCCCTCCCAGGCACTGTCTCCTGGACTCTTCGCTGGGACCTGGGATGCAGGGATGTTACTGTCGTCGATCCTTTGGCTCATCTGAGGTCACTGGCTGCATGCCCTTATCACACAACTCTCATAGTTGATTCCAGCTCTGCCAGTATTAGAGCAGAACTGGACAGCGCTTGGGAGAACCGTGGGAGGGACTCTGGAATCTTCTCAGCACTATTCAGCTGTTCCTTGTCTTTCCTGGGTAGTTCAAGGAAGCTTTTATTGAGGGTATTAGTGGGCACGCAGGTGAAACCTCAGAGAGGGGGGTCTACAGTGTGATAAACCTGAGTGGTCCCCCAGTGCCAGCTAAGGGGTGTGTGTGTGACTCCTTTCCCTCATTACTGGAAAACCCCCAAGTGATTAATAGACCATTTCCCAGACTGAGAAACTGAAGCAGAGACTCCAGGAGCCTTGCCAGTTATCCTGAGACCACATCTACCACTCTTTCCACTCTGCCTCCAGCCCCACTGAGCCAGGTTCCTCCAGCCCAAACACAGGCTCCCTCCCGGCCTCTCCCTCACCTCAGGCTCCCTCCCTGCCTCTCCCTCACCTCTGACTCCCTCCCTGCCTCTCCCTCACCTCAGGCTGCCTCCCTGCCTCTCCCTCACCTCAGGCTGCCTCCCTGACTCTCCATCACCTCAGGCTGCCTCCCTGACTCTCCATCACCCCAGGCTCCCTCCCTGCCTCTCCCTCACCCCAGGCTGCCTCTCCCTCACCTCAGGCTCCCTCCCTGCCTCTCCCTCACCTCTGGCTCCCTCCCTGCCTCTCCCTCACCTCAGGCTCCCTCCCTGTCTCTCCCTCACCCCAGGCTGCCTCTCCCTCACCCCAGGCTCCCTCCCTACCCCTCCCTCATTTGGTGGGGGAGTCACTCAGATACCACTTCCACTAAGGGTCTCCCCACATCTTCCTCACCTGTGCATGACAGCCCAGGACTCCTGCCCTCACCCTGTCTGGCTTTCCTGCTATCCTTACCACCCAAGCCCTCTAGGTGCCTGTTTTTTTGGGGGGGTCTGTCTTGACAACTCCGATTGTGGACTTGGGGAACTAGACTCTACTCCATTTACTATTGTACTCTCACTATTGGCATATCCAGAACATGCTAAGATGTACACAGATGTTTGTGGAAGAAGAGAGCTGAGGACAGTGAGGTGCCATGGTTTAATCTGTTTTACAGGAAAGAGAGAGAGGCCTGAGAATAGGTTCAGGAGAGGGAGGGACTACCCCTTCCAACAAGGCCCAGGAGAGCATGAGGGGAAGCAGGGGTGGAAGAAGCTGGGCCCAGCTGTCCAAAGCAGACCCCAGCCTCACGCCCCCCCAAAACTCAGACACCAGGCTGGCCACTCACCTGGGGACACAGAGGTCAGCTTGGGTGTCCAGGTACATGTCTGGTGGGCAGGTGCAACCCTCCACACACTCATCCCTGCTGAAGTTGCCACCACCATTAGCCCCACAGACATCAGGGCTGGCCAGGTCCTGGCATGTTTGTGCACACAGGGCCACACAGGGGCTGTATTCCTTGGTGGCCTCACAGGACAGTGCTGTCGGGAGAAAGGCTGAGCTTGGTGTCTCTTCTTCCCACAACTACATAGGGTGGACTTAGCATCTTGATGAGAAAAACTGAGAATCAGAGAGACATTTGCTCCACCCTGGTCACATGGCAACTCAAGGTCAAAGATGCCACTCATTGTACCGAAATGTCAAAACAACATCTATTACATTCAGTCTGGAAAACCAGGCACTGGTCTTACATAATAACCAGTGGCGAAGCAGCCAGCCCATTACACACACACACACACACACACACACACACACACACACACACACACACTGATGTGGGAACATGCACAGGTTTGAAACCTTCACGGTGAAGATCATGTACTCTCTCCAGCAGTTTCTTTAGATTTTTGTCCCAAGCCTCCAGCCTGCCATCTCCTATGGTGCCACCACCCAGGAGCCTCACACAGACAAAAAAAAAAAAAAAAAAACACTGAAACTGCCAGGATCAATTGTTTTCCAGCCCAGGCTGCTCATCAAAACTACTTAGCATGAGCTTCTCAACACAGCAGACATCTGGAACCCACAACCAGAGTGATACAGGATGTGGACAAGGTTTGAGCATTTTTTAAAGTTCCTTGTATCTCTTTGTACTGCTGGAGTTGGGAACCACTGGCTCTGTCCAAACACCTCTGGAGAAACTAATTCAGAGAGTTATGGAGGTTTGCACAGGGCCACACTGCACGGTGCCTGCCGAGCTGGAGTGGAACTCAGAGGCCCTGGCTCCCAGCAAAATTCCATTTTCTCTACATCTTTGTAAAAGGTCACAGGGAGCCGGGCTCTGTGGGGCTCAGGGCAACAAGGACTAAGACGCAGAAAGCAGTGGAGGGTCACACACTAATGTGACCTCAAACCAGCCTCAGAGCTAGTGTTCTCTAGAAAACCGGTTCTTCTACAGTGAGAAGGTGGCTCCACCCCTGGGGATGGCAAAGAGGAGACTGAAAGCGGGCTAACTCGGACTTGGCCAGAGTGACAGGGACTGGAGGTGGACTGAGGCATAGCTTAGAGAAACAGTCCTGGGCGACATGTTCAAGTGTCAAGCTTAAGGACCGTGTTGGCAGGAAGAGAAGTGGGCTCTGAGTGCTGAAGTCAGGGCTCTGAAGTCAGGCTGGAGGAGACAGGACCTTGCATTAGAGCATCTAGGGGGTAAAGGACACCTGTGTGTCTAACCTAGACTCCCATGGATGTACAGGGGTGGGGCACTCACCACAGGCTGGCAGATGGGCACGGAAGTCAACCAGGAGCCCGTGGCGCCGGCATAGGTGGGCATAGTGGGCCAGTGTGGCACACAGGCAGGGCTGCCCACAGCGGCAGGCATCCCTGCGGCACTGCTCCAAGTAGGGTATTGGGCTCAGATATGCAGAACAGGGTGCAAAGAGCTCCCCCATGAGCACGCTGCATGACTGCAGCGCATAGGAGGCTGGGATGTGAAGATACAGTCTCGATTAGCAGGGGTCTGGCTGCCTACTGCCCCAAGTCTCAGCCTCCCTCCCCTCAGGGTCTTCAGGGGTGTGTGTGTGTGTGTGTGTGTGTGTGTGTGTGTGTGTGTGTGTGTGTGGTGTGCATACATATGTTCATTAGTGTGTGTGCATACATGCATTGTGCATGTGTGCTTCTATGACTACACTAGTACAGTACATATGTGTGCATGTGCACGCACACAGCAGGGATATGAGTAGATACTCCATTCTACCCCACACCAGACAGGATCTAGCTGTTAAAGGAAACACAGAAGTGAACATTGCTGACCAAATTCCAGACCCTCAGGTAGCCAAACTGGTTAGAAGAGACAGTAATCAATTGCTAGTCGGTGAGAGAAGCATGAACCTACCAGATGAGAGAACTAGGGGAAGGCTAGGCAGCCTTAGGGCAGGCGGGGCAACTGCTACTTTAACTCAAGAGGCTAGGAAGGCCTCAATGAGAAGGTAATGTGCGAGTAAAAGTCTGAGAGAAGGGCTGAAGTGCATTTCATCCTGAGGTAAGAGTGTGGCAGGAGAGAGGGAAGCCTGGGAGGAGGGCAGACCTGGCATGTCAGAAGAACAGCATGGAAGCCATGGGAGCTGGCTGGAGAAGAGTACAGGGCAGTGGGGAGAACAGAACAGAAACAGGAGACGGGGCATGGAGGAGGTGTGGTAAAACACTCCTGAGGACTTGGCCTTTGTTCTGAGATGGGATCCAGTACTAAGGTGAACACAGGTGACAGCAGCAGAGCAGACAGCTTCCCCTCTGCCTGGCCTTCCCCTCCCTCCTGCCCCTCTCTGTGGCTTCTGTCTCTCCTATGAAATTGACCATCTCGCCTCTCTCAAAACATTCCACTTCCACTCCAGGCCCCAAGCCTGCCCCCTGCCACACTCCTCACCAGCTTGCAGATGTACATCGCAGGGGTCCAGCAGGGAGCCAGGGACCAGTGGGGAGCAGGCAGACAGGGTTTTCCAAGAATTGCCAAACAGTTGTGGGGTGCTCTCAGGCACACCCATTGGAGACCTGTGGCCATGGCAAAGCTACAGTTGCATACTTGTCCATTCGGACACCAGGATACACTGAATATCTACTCACACAAGCAGTCATGTGCTTACACCTAAACACATGGACACAGGGTAGGCATGAGCATGCACTCTGAGCCACTCTCAAGTGAGCTGTATAGGACCATTGCACACATCAACACACAGAAATATGCATGCATGTGCACACACACACCTCACAAGTGCATGCCAGACACACTAATCATCAAAGCATTCTACAGTCAAACACATGCCACAGTCAAACACATGCAATTAAAGACATGCACATAGATAGCCACATTTAACGAGACCTAGAAGGATCACAATGGGCTTAGAACTGTAGACTTTCAGCACCTCCCCCAAGTTCTTCATGTAAAAAAAGAGCAATGGGACTCAAGGGTTTCCGAGTTTCTCCACCTGCCCTCCTAGGATGTAGGTAGGAAATGGGGCTTGGATGGGGGATGGGAGAGAAAACTGAGACAAGCTTGCTTCCACACTACAGCCGGTGTTAGCACTGTGAGTGTGAGTGTTACAGTTGAAGAACCAGTAGTATGTGTGAGGGCCAGATTCTGCCTAACAGCCACCATGCCTGCACTACTGCTCCTGCTTGTGAGTTTTCTAACTGGGAGGCTGGACTCACACACACCTGGAGGGCATGAAGCAGCCCACATACAAGCCAGTGTCTGCCTCCACCACTCTGGCCAGCTGCCCCAACACCAGCCCTCTGGGCAAGACAGGAAGCTTCACCTGCACATTGCAAAGCAGAACTCCTCCTTCTGGCTAAGGAACGCCTCCCATGTTCCTTTCTGTGTTGGCCATTGCATGTATCAGATTCTCCACCCTCAAGATCCTGTTTTCCTTTGAAAGGCCTGACTGCTATCTCCTCCCACACCCAGGGAAGTCTCTCACTCAGCTGTCAGCTCATGGGAAGTGGCCTTCTCAACACTGGGAGGTTTTCATTGTACAAATTCAAAAGCATTAAGGCACCATGTGGGAAAAGGTTGCACTGGCCTTTTGGGTCAGAAGGTGGGGAGGCTTGGTTTCTGGGGCTTATCTTCACCCTAAGGTGTTCACGGTTGATGAAACACGTAAAAGTGTGGAACTAATCAAAGCCAACCCGAGGTTCCAGCATTTCTCAGGCCACAGCCCATCTGCCTCAGAGGCTACAGTGGTGGGAGTGAGAACTTATGGAAATGAGGCTGTCATGCCCCAAGCATCTTATATGAAATTCTTAAAGAGTAGTACCCAGGAGTCAGCATTTAAGCACACACCCCAAGTGATCTTTCTACACAGAGAAGATTGTGACCACCATTTTAAAGAATTACACTTCAATTAAAATGTGGAGGAATAAATAAGTAGTAGTGTGTGTGCCGGGCAGTGTCTCTGGATGCCTGACCCGAAGGGGCCCACAGGTCTCCCTCTCCTTCCTGTTCCAGGCAGGGAAACATACAGGAAGTCGTCCTGTGTGTTGCCATTGAAGGTGCCACAGAGGCCCACAGTGTCCTCCACCCATCGCTGGTCCACTTGCAGGTAGAGCCGCAACCCTTCCCAGTCATAGAGGACCTGCACGCCCATGTTAGTCTTCACCCTCAGGAACACGGAGGACAGCCTCCGAATTTCAAAAGCATCTGGCAATGAAATGGGAAACGGGATGTCAGTAGTCTTGTTAGTACAGCCCATCACTTGTCTGGTTGACTCCCACATCTACACACAGCCCTGGTTTCATCCTGCAGAAAATCCCTGCCTTGGGATTGGTTTGCCAAACCCTGGGACAACCTACTCAGAAATGTCACTTAGTGGGTCCCAATAACATCCTGCTCTCTCTGGGGACTGCAGTTTCTGGCTCTAACACAAGAACTCTGTAATGACCCATTTTTGCACCAGTGGTCTTCAGGAAGCCCACAATACAATCATGATGGATTAGATTCAATGACAACACAACTTTTGTTTTTTGACCCAGGGTCTCACGTAACCTAGGCTACTTTGTTTGGACTTACCACATACACAAGGATGACTTTGAATTCCTGATCTCTCTGCCTCCAATTCCCACTACATTCATCTAAGCTTCAGAGCTGTCATGGCCTACATTCCTGTGATCTTTTTACACTCAGCACAGACCAGCTACTCCCAAGAGCTGCTCTTCTCTCCCTTCCCAATCCTTTCTGGTGCCGGCTCTTTCTTCTTAGTAGCTTTGCCTTTCTCGTTAAACATGTTTCCTATGAGCTGCCTGCAACTCACTGTTGGATTAAGGAATTAGCAGGAGAATAAATACTGAGTCTAGAGATGGGAATCAGCCCCACACTGTTTGACAACCACTGTCATGTTGGAGTGGGGGCGAAGGCACATTTTAGGAGTCCACTTTCCTGAATCCAGTGTCCCCTAGCCTGATCCCTGTGAGGGATTGTCCGTACAGCAGTTTCCTTGGGTGGAGGAGCTGCGGAAAGGGGCCAGAACTATCAGCTCCCAGCAGTTCTCTTGAGCATCTTGAGCCATACCATCTGAGTAGGGCGGGGTGATCTTGTACTGGTCAAACAGAAGGACATCTCCAGCCTTCGTCAGGGTCACCTGTCTCCGGGAGTCCTGGTGCAGAATCACTGACACTGACTGGACACAGGCTCCATCCTGGTTCTAGAGAAAGAGAAAGGTCAATGAACATTATCAGTTCGTTCTGTCTGTCCTGATGTCCCAAACGGAACCCTCTGTGACAGAGACCCAGCCCAACGTGAGGAGCAGGCTCCTGAGAATGAGAAACAGAGCTCCAAAGGGCATCAAGGATTTCCCAGCAAAATGCTCTCATCTGGCCCAGAACAGACAAGGTTGGCTGCAGAACTGGATAATGAACATGCTGATTGGCTGCAGAACTGGATAACGAGCATAATGAATATGATTGACTCTCAGATGTCCACACAGAACAGCTCTCAGACAGCTCGGTCTAGCCTTGGAAACCATGGCTCCCTCACACGACTACAACCCAGAGCTTTAATTTTGACCTTTTGCCAGATCTTATGTTCATGGGTCATATCCTGTACCCCACTGAAAGTCTGCTCAGGAAGCTAACACAGGAGGGTAACAAGTTCAAGCCCTGCCAGAGATACAGAGTGAGTCCAAGGCCAGGCTAAGTCACTGTGCATGGCCCTGTCTCAAAATGAAAAAATTTAAAGGGTCAGTGTTGTATGGCTCACTGGTACAGCCCTTGCCTAGCATGTATAAATGAAGTCAGAGGTTCCATTCAGCCACCACAGGAAGCAGGAGTGGAGAACAGTAAATGAGCCTCAGGCCTCGTGTTCTCCATCTTGGAATGGAGGTAGCACGCCTGTTCACACTTCTCTTCCACAGAAAGACATCTGCATCTCATTCATCCAAAGATTTCTTGAGCATCTGCCATGTGCAGGCTGCACTACACAGACAAGAGCTGAGCAAGACAGGGAACATCTTCCTGCTCAAGGAGATTACAAATCTGTGTGGGACACAGACATTAGATAACTAGGTATGAAGTCGATTGGCTATAACGGGAGCCATGACTGCTGTAAGCAGGGTTTAGAATATTAGCAAAGCACACAAAGGACTGCAGAGGCAGGAAAGGCTGCCCCAGGGCATATGACAATAGTGAATAATCCTGACAACCACACCTTAATTCTGCCATGCATGTTCCTCTGGTCATAACAGGTAACATCGGACCCAGTCCCTGCACTCAGTCCTCACAGCACTCTGCTTGTACCCCTTCTAAGAACTACTATAAGGAGCAGGACCATTTTTCAGATCAGAAGACTGAGGCACAAAAAGTGACATTTGAGTTATGGTTGCATAAAACTGAGAGGGATATGCGGGAACTGTGTCTATCATCTCCTGTCCCATTTCGCCAGGAATCCTGCCAGACTCTCTCAGTTCCTCCATTGAAGGAGGATCTCAGAAACCCAGAGATGGAAATTGCCATTAAGAGTGTCATTTCTCCTCAGCACTCTATGGGGCCCCTGGTAGTGGCTCAGTATTTTTCCCTGATGTAAGAAGGGACTTTGAGAGCCCAGGGATGCTCTCTGGGTCTGGACACATGGGGGAGGGCCTGGGCCTGGCTCAGGATGATGTTGTGGAATTTGGGGAGTCCCCATGGAGGGTAGAGGGGGGAGAGTTGGGGGACTGGCGGGGGGGGGTTGGGAGGAGGGGAGGGAGAGGGAGAAGACAAAAGTAAGTGTCATTTCTTCTTGGCCCTCTGAGCTGACAACCTTGCGTGTATCTGCATAACCAAAGGACACATGCATATCTATCAGCATTTCTACACCGCACATCTATGCAGATATATAGAAATATATCTAAAATACTAAGTCAACTAAGCTTGCATTCACACTAATGCTCCAGCTCTAATCCATCAGGGCGGGGGTCATTCTAGCTGCCCCCTTTCCTCACCTGTCCCCTTTTTAGTTTACATCAGCATGGTACATGTGTTACAGATAGCCAACCCATATGGATGTTTTGATACCTATAGGGCCAGAAATGAAGAAGTGTGCAGATGACCATGCATGCATACATTTGATATGAGTACATAAAGGGGACACAGGAGTCCAATGAAAAATCTGCCAAACAGTCTGGGTGACAAAATAAGGTATTGATTGTCACCTCAAATATAAAATGAACACGCACAAACCTCACCAAGAGACAAAACCATCAGAGAAACCCAAAGGAACCTGCTGCATGATTCCTGAGCAGGACTTCACAAGCTTCCAAGGTCAATTCAAACAAGGGAAGTCTGAGAAACCAGTCAAGAAAAGCACTGGGTAAATGTGTCATGGGTACCACCATCGCCTGTGTTATTGTGCTCAGCCCACTCCATCTTGGCCATTCCAGTGGCATTGCTGTTCTGATATGATCGGCTCACAGTGTCCTTCTCCTTGTCTCTGTATTTATCTTTGTAGGGACAGCTTTAGGTTAAATGCCTCCTCTGCCACATGGTTTTCCCTTCTTTTCTAACATTCAGGACTATTTCTTTGGCTACGCCACTCGCCTTTACACCTCAGATCGTGTTGTATATCACACCAGAGTGACCAGCCCTACAAGCTGTGAGCACCGGAAGGTGGTTTGAGTATGATTCCTCATGGAGCTGGCACAGAGTAGGATTCCCATAGGCTCATCATGCGAATAGAATCACGAAGAGGATCCCTGTCTTGAGATAACAAAAAACTTGCAAACAAGAAGAGCTGTTCAGGAGGCCGGGGAAGTAGCTCAGAGGTTAAGAACACTGGCTGCTCTTCCAGAGGTCTTGAGTTAAATTCCCAGCACCCATGTGGTGGCTCACAGCCATCTATAATGGGATCTGATTCCCTCTTCTGGCATGGATGAAAACAAAGCATTCACATTCATAAGATAAACAAATAGACAAATATTAAATAAAAGAATTGCTGTCCAGAAATGAGGCCAGCTGGACAGGCTCGTGCTAGCCAGCTGCCTACCAAGGACATGGTAGATAGAGGGCGGGCAAGGCACCCTGGAGCCCCACATTCTCATGTGCTCTGAGACTCCTGAGCTGCATGGATGGGAGAAGTGCAAACTGCTCTGTGACTCGGGGCAGAAGAAGAAAGCCAGCCTCCACCTCATCCACAGTTCCCAGACTGCCGGGGTCTGCTGGGACTGGGGCAAGGACAGCAGGCATGCAGGGTGGGAGGGGGTGCCCTGGCTGGGCATGAGCTCTGGTTCTACTATGCAGAGGGGAGCTCAAGCATAGCCCAGGGCCTGGGGGTTGGCTCAGCCCAGGGACAATGCAGTCAGTACTGGGACAGACAAATGCACACCTGCCACGACCTGCCATGGCCGTTATATCAGTTATGTTCACAGGTGGCACAGCTCAGGGATCACCTCCTTCAGGAAGCCTTTCCTGTCCCCTTTGCCCTTTTACTCAATGACCATGTCAAAGCAAAGGTCTTCCTAGACCCCCACTCTGCCCATCCACACTCTGACAGCTGCTGTGACAGCAGCCTTGGGTTCATTCACCTGCCTAACCCACTATTAGCTATTAGATCCAGAAGACAGAGCCATCTTGGACCTCAGCACAGCTTCTGGCCCCAACAGGTTTTCAGTGTTTGATAATTGAATTCATCAAAAAAATATACCTTCCAGGCATGAAAAAGTAAAAATCAACGATGCATAGAAGACTAAGTAGAGTTAGACCCACTCTAGAGATTACTTTAAAATGAGGCCCAGGAAGGGGAATGGACTCTCAGCCAGCAGAGGGCCTGGGCTCAAACTGTCTGGGGAGCCAGTTCTGTGTCCCAGAGAAAGAGGCAGCAGGCAGCTGGGTGGCCACCGTCAAAAGACCTGGGGAGCTTCCCCAAGTCTCCAGACTTGCGGGAGGCTTATTTGAATAGAGACCCAGCCTTACCAGGCCACAGGGAGCATTCTGCAATGTCACTGTGAAGGTGCCCGAGGAGCGGCTCTTGGCTAGGATGTACTGACACGTAGCAGGGAATGTGTACCGGCGTCCATCAAAGGTCGTGAAGTGGATGTCTCCAGTCACCGAGCATTCAGCTGAGGGAGAAGAATGGAAACTTACTCATGGAAGCTGTCCACCCCAGGACTGTTCATCTTCCCAACTGGGGACTGTCTCAGCCTGGAAGATCCAAGCCTAGGCAGGACAAAGCCTCTGCCATCTGGAATTGAGCAAGCTAGGATAACTTTTCTGAGAGCCTGCTCCCCTGCTCAGGAGCAGACTAGACACAACCCTGCTAGGGTCTCCCTCTGAGGAGACACCAGGCCCTAGACATGGGACCCAGGCTCAATGCAGCCTCCCAAGTTCAGACAAGAGGTGTGCAGGACCCATTAACAACACTGTGGGCATGGACCAGAGTGATCCCTTAAGATAGGCAAAGCAACATAGGAAATAAAGGGAATCAGGGTTAGCTGGGTGAACCAAATTCCCCCACTAGGCATGGTCCTGGAATGTCCCTGCCCCCAACCTATGAGACCAGTAGAAGAGGGGGTCCGAGGGCAGGGTCCGAGGGCAAGGTCAGATGTACCTGGGCAGACAGAAGAGCTGCATATCCACTTCCCTGAAGTGCACGTACTGAATGAAACAGAGACCATGAAGGTTGCTGCCTGCCCTCAGTGCCAAGATACTGCCCCAGGCCCCAGCCCACAGAGTTTCTATAGTGGGTGGTAGGCAACACTCCCCCACCCCCGAGGATCTAATGACATCCCCTTGGATCTCAAAGAGGCTGAGTAAGTGCCCCTTGCTTTTTCAGGGTCCCTCAATCCCAGATAGCCCTGGCCTCCCCGGACTCCTCCCTCCAGGCAGTGGACACAGACCAGGCATTGCAGTCTTCTGTCACCACAGAGCCAGGTGGGTGCAGGGCTCCATGGAACTCACAGGGACACTCAGCTAGTGACATACAGCCTCTGTCCTCAAAGATCAGCCCTAAAGTGTGATAGCAAAGGCCTTCTCACCACTTCCTCTGTTCACAGGCCACTGGGCATCGTCTCAGGGCCTCAAATAAACAGCTCCATTTGCAGAACTCTCTTCTGAGCCCACTTTGAAACTCACTCCAAAGCCTGGCTCAAGCAGGACACGAACCACCTTCTGGGTAGATTTTGCTCCATGTGTCACCCCAACTGCACACAGCCTAATTTCTCACCACCTCTCAAGTCCTGCCATGCAGTCAGTCTCTTACCGCCTCCTCTGTGAGACCATCCCTGGCCTTCCCACATTCCACCAATCCCAGAATCTCTTCTTTTCTGACCCCCTGAGCCAGCCTTCACCACACTGTACCCTAGGCTAGAGTGAGGAACTGCACAGTCTGGAAGCAGGCTTTGTTCCTTAAAACAAAGCCTATCACCTTACTTTTGTGAGACAGGGTCCCCTGTGGCTCAGGATGGCCTTGAACTCCTTATACAGCGGAGGATAACTTAGACTGTCTGGTTCTCTTGCTTCCCCCTCCTAAGTGCTAGTATTACAGGTGTGCACCACCACACACAGCTTATGTGATGCTGGGATGGACCGGGGCTTTGCACATGCTAGACAAGCACTGCCCACTGGGCTACATCTCCAGCCCCCCCCCTTCACATTGTGCAATCTCACCCTCCCATCCAGCCACGTTTACTCGTTCATCATAAACATACCATTAGACACAGGAAAAAGTAACTGTGGATGGATGCATGATTAAGCAAAAATGTTCATATAAATGAATGAATGGCTTGTCTTCATCTGAAAAGCTCAGTCCACACAAACTCACATTCCTTGATGGGTCAAACTGTCAAGAAGCCAAGCTCTGCCCCACTCCCACCCAAGACAGTCATCCACTTATTGGTTAGTTGTTCCTTCATTCATTCCACAAACAGACATCCTCTGAGCCCCTGATTCCCACTCATCCATGCCAGGCCAGGAAGACACTGCCAAGCCCCGACTGGCCCCACCCCCCACAGCAAACCATTGGGGCAGTAGCAGCCATCCACACAGGCGATCTCGCTGTCCACACACGAAGCACGGGACTGGCAGGAAGCCGGGCAGCAAGCAATGCACTCGTTGTAGATGAAAGCCTTCTCTTTGCAATGCACAGCTTGGGAGGGAAGAGGGCTGTGGTCTGTCTGTTTGGCCAGCACCCACCCTCAACCCAGGTCCTCCAGCCTCATGAGGAGTATTTGGTGCCCAAGAGACTTGTGAAATCTGCAGTGCTCTGAAAAATACCTTCATCTCACTTTGTGACTCCATCCCTGTCCTTCACAGTCAGCCTTAGCTCCCCATATGTCACAGGGACAGAATCTCAGAGCTTAAGCCTCTGACAGTTGTGGCTCTGAGCCAATAGGACAGGCCATTGAGCTGAGGACTGTGGCTGCCACCCACAACCCTCATCAGAACGCATCTGAACCCCTCCCTGCCCAACTCTAGCCTGCACCTACTGCATTGTGGGAGTTGGGTCCTCCAGCCCTGCAGAGGGCGCCCTGCCTGTGCACATGCCCGGGCATATTCTGTCAGTGCTCGGCACCAAGTGACATCATCGCCTCCCGATCTGTACAAGGAGAGTGAACGTGAGAAAGTCCAGCTTGTCACCAGCCCACCAGCCCACCATCCCATAGGCCAATGGCTCTCAACCTTCCTAATGCTGTGACCCTTTAATACAGTTCCTCATGTTGTAACCCCCAACTATAAAACTATTTTCATTGCTACTTCATAACTGTAATTTTGCTACTGTTATGAATCATAATGTAAATATATGTGTTTTACAACGGTCTTAGGCAATCCCTGTGAAAGAGTTGTTCGATCCCCCCAAAGGTGTCAGAACCACT
This sequence comes from Cricetulus griseus, assembly GCF_003668045.3. Taxonomy (NCBI): domain Eukaryota; kingdom Metazoa; phylum Chordata; class Mammalia; order Rodentia; family Cricetidae; genus Cricetulus; species Cricetulus griseus. The sequence goes on along the minus strand of NC_048599.1, from coordinate 155,190,952 downwards.
GCCACAGACACTCTCAAAGCCTCAGGGCACCCTCTGCTAGGAAGGCATCCAGCTACACAGAACCCTAGACTCAAAGCAGGAAGCCTAGATTCAAGTTCCAGCATTGGGGCCAAAATTTGCAGAATGACCCTGAATGAGTTGAGCTCCATCTCTGGACCTCAGTTAAACAGAACAGCTGAACTCCATCTTGGCAAATGAGAACATCCGAGTGTTGGCAGGCTACTTTGTTAGGGCCAAGAATTGTTAGGCTCAGTGGCCCACATCCTGAAGCCTCATCCCAATACTAGGAGGCGCTCTCTACAGCCCAATACCACCCACCCTCTGCCCACTCACTGGCAGAGGTCACTGGTACAGCTGGCTGTGAAGGGCAGAGGACTGACGTAGGCATTGCAGGCATCAAAGGGGGGTTTCAACAGTGCCTCACACCGCTCATACACACCCTGGGTGGGGTAGAGGCAGAAGCTGGGCTGGGAGCACAGCATGGCTCTCTGAGTCACCATCCCCACAGGGAATCCCAACTTAAGGCAGAGAGAAAAAGGAAGGGGCCATCTTGGACCCTTGCAACTAATAGCTTTCTACTGAGGGTGGGTGGGTGGGGTCTCTCCAGGACACAGACCTGCATGGATGCTGGGCTCTGCTGCAGGCATGGCGGTCGAGGCAGGGAAGAAGTCCCGGGCCCTGGGGGGCTGTTGGGGGCTTGCTCCTGCCAGCTGTGCACAAACTCCCCGACATCATCGGTCAGCTTCCCTGTAGGGAAAACTAGTGTCATGATGAAGCAGGTGAGTGGGGACTCTGAGCAGAAGCAGGTGACAGGGAAAGCCATTTGGAAGAGACCAGCCTCCAGCGCTCTCACCCTACTCTGGGTTCCCAATGGAGTCGGCCTCTCAGGAGAGCTGTTTCATCAGAAAAGATGAGAATGTCCTAAAACAGGTACTGTCTCTCAACTGCTCCACATTCAACAGAGGTAACATGGTATAGCTGAGAGGGCCAGTGTGCAAGCTTGAACAAACCTGCACCCACCTCAGCCTCAGTTTCCCCATGTGCAGAAAAGGGAGCTACTCCCCAGGGAGATCGCTGCCAAGGACTACAGTTGTAAGGTACTTAGCACGTGGTGGGTACTTAAAAGGGCACCTTGACCTTCTGCCAGGGCCACCATGGTGTGCCCTGGGCTTCACCTGTACCTATCACCAACCTGTCCATCAGAGAGACTTGAGCTCCAGCCTGGCCTTTTCTCTTTCTGGCTCTCTCTGGCCTTGATTCCCGCTTTCTCCAGAAACCCATCTAGCAAAGTGTGCAGTATCTCTACACAGTTGGGATTCTCATTATGAATACTTTATGGTTGAGGAGACTGAGGCCCAGAACATGGTTGAGAACATGCCTAACATAACAGTTTTAAAAGCAAGCCCTAGCCTCCCATTTGGGTTTTTCTTACCATGAATAACCATGACATCAAGGGGCTGGCCAGAGCAACTTCTCCCCTAATCCTGACCCAGACTCCATTCCCAGCAAAATATCCCACAAGGTACCTTCCCTTGGACTCACCATAGCTGGTTACCAGGTCATCCTGAGGGTCAGCATTGTTGTTCCCACACAGCCCATGTGTCCAGCCCAGAAATTCTGGGCTCATCTTGACGTAGACAGCTGAGGCACCATCCCAGGCCAGTGTGAAGGCTGATGGATGCCGTGCGATGACATAACCAGCCAGTTGCTGCAGCTGCACACCCCCCACTGCCTGTGGCAGCTGGACCCTGAGAGCAAAGTCCAGGGCTGCAGGGTGTCCACATAACTTTCCACAGGCCCTGTTCTTCACCACAAGGCCAGCCACTCCTACCCAGTGATATGAGTTCTTTATGTCCTCCAAGTTCCCAGAATTCCTAAGTGCACCAAAGTGCATCGGGATTCTTTTATCTTCAGAGGGTCTTTAAAAATCACAATGTGATTGGCAGAGATAAATCTTAAGAGAATCAATCCACCAACTCCCTTCTCTCAGGTGGGAGGGAGAGAGATGATATCATATAAGAAGCCTTTCATTTGACTGTGTTGGTCCCAAATAGGAAGAGTGGCAAGAGACGGGGAGACAGGAAGAACAGAAGGTTGAGGACAGAGAGGAACCCTACTATGCCTGCCCTCTCTCAGTTTCACAGCCAAGGGGCCTGGAATCTGGCTGCTCCAGCCCAGCTGACAAGAGAAACTAACCTGCAGCCAGGGGTAGGTCTGAATACCCACTTCATTTGCAGGAGAAACCCCTCAGGCCACTGCTTCGCTCTCTGCCCCAGGAAGCTCAGCACTAAGCTTCCAGGTCCAGAGGGTCAGGACAGGCTCTGGGCCTGGTGGGGGTGCTGGGAAGGGGACTTGGGGCAGCAACTCAGGCATCAGACAACAAAGAAGGAATGAGCATGGAGGAAGAGAACCAGGACAATTCAAACAGAGGCTCTCTCTGGGGTCAGGTGGTCCCTAGGAATGCCTGATGGTCCAGCACCATAACTGTCATTCAAAATGACCCTCTGTCTCAGAAAAGGCTAAGTATGTGTAAGTGCCTGTTTAGAGGAACTGTATGTGAACTCAAGAAAGATTTCTAATGGGAAAATCACAGTTTTCTAGAAACTTTTGCTGTTTTCCTAAAGATCTGTCAGGAAACCCACTGCATTCGATAGTTGCAGAGAACCAGGAGGCACTCATCCATCTGCCAGTACCACAGGCTAGACACACAAGGGCCAGGTGTGCACTTCTGCCCAGAGTGGGAACTGCTGTCTGCCCCCAGTTACAACCTCCCTTCAGCTTGACAGGGACAGATATCCTCTGCCCCACGTCAGGGAGGTGGAAGGACATGGTTACCTTACACCTCCGTGGGTGACCTCCTTGGCCAGGCGGATCTCATGTTCACCCCAAAGGAGGAGGCTGACAGACCTCGGGCAGCTGTAGTGGGCAGAGCCACACTGTGGGTCATTGTGTACCTGATGGGGGGTGGGGGCAGGGTGTTGAGTCTGCAGAACTGCCACAGGCCAGCCTGAGCTTCACTCCACCAATGTGGGGTGATTTGTGACCCCATGTGCTGAACACTTTTCCTCCATGACCCTTCCCACCGCCCCACTCCAACACTGCCAGCATTTCAACATTGACAGAGAAACAGAGAGAAGAGATGAATACTACATGCACACAGACTAGGAAAGAGCAAAGATGGGATTCTGACCCAGATCTGAACCCGAACCTTTCCCAAATCATTGGGCATCTCCAAGTTCCATCAAATCAAAAGGCAAGATAGGCACTCACATTGCCTCACACAGATGTGCATTCTGAGACACACCCTGACACTCATGCTGCCATCACTGTCTACACACACACCTATACCCCACACACTCATGGCATGCAGAGACTAGGCCTGTCCTGCACACATAGAGACTCTCCTAGGCTGCTTATTACATGTGCATCTTCTCTGGCCCCGTTCAGGAACCCACGCTTTAAGAGCCATAGATCCAGAGGCCAGTGCAGGTTTCTAATGCTTAGGGAAAAGATTTTCAAAGATCACCTGCCATGGTGGAAACACTCCCCAGGAGCCAACTTTCCACTCTATTACCCTTAGACATGGCAGACTAGCCTGAAGCCTCTTTTATTGAGAAGAAAATCATGAAAGCCACCCTGTCCTAAGTGTTTTTCAAGCATTGTTGGTTTTGAACCCTGCCTGGCCAGGAACTCACCATGTACGCCAAGCTAGCCTCAAACTCACAGAGATTCACCTGCCTCTGTCCCTAAATCCCTTTGTTCTTGAATTTAAAGATGTGTGCCACTACACCTAGATCACGAATTTCTGACCATGACTCACAGAAAAAAATATCTATATATAAACAAAACAAAGTTCTTTTACATCTTTGTTATCAATGAGGACATGTGTGTGTCTTTTCATTCTTTTTCTGATGCAGGGTGTAACTCACTACATTGATTATATAACTCATTCATGTAACATCTATGACCCAATTGCAAAAAACTCTGAGGTATGATAGATGGAGACATAGGAAGTGACACTTGTCATGGCACATCCCAGACATGACCTTCAGTCTATGCCTGAGGCACTAGGATCACAGCCAGCCAGAAGAGGGATGATCCTGAGAGAGCACTATGAACTCCCTAATCCTGTCCCCGCCACTGCAACTCACAGCCAGTTAGGGCGCCCTCATCAGAAATGCCTGTCAGATCTGCTGGACACTTAAGTCTCACACAGCATTTGGGTGTCCAACAAGCTTTGATCAGACATTCATCTAGGTTCAGGGAACAAGGCCCAAAGACAAGGTCTGGCCCTGAGAAGCCCCATATAGGAAAAGAGACAAAGTTGACGTAAGACACCTGATGGGGGGCTTTTACCCAGAGTGTCTCCTCTGCCACTTGGGAGGTCAGGAGACATAGGAAGACTCTCAGAGAAAGGACGTGTGCACGGGCTCACCCAAGACTCCCATCATCTTCTCCAAGGCATGGTACTCCTCCTTAGCACGAGTGTTTCTCTGTCTAGAAACCCTTCTATAGCCCTGACCCCTACTTCTCTTCTTTTGGATACCTCCAGGGAGTCTCATTTCCTATCTCAATAAATGTCACTTCCTACAAGAAACCTTCTGTGATCGCCATCCTTCACAATAGTCTAGATCAGGTATCCAGGACACTGCCTTTTAGGCTTTGACACTCTGCCACCACAGCTCCAAGTTGCACTTGAAATAACTCATGTCATTTGCGGTGGTTTCTCTATTAGAATGAAGTTCCTCAAGGACAAGATGTCTGTGCTGTTGTCCTAAGGGCATTCCACCATGAAACTCCTTCCTGACTAAATGAACAAACGGCTAGAGGCAGCCAGGGATGAGTGGGTGAGCCGGGGCTGAGAGAATGTGGCTACTTCTGGGAGCATAGTCCCAGGAGCTGGGAAAAGTGAAAAAGGAAGGTCCTAACCTTCCCCAGCTCCAAGACCTGGTGGAGCCTGCATGGGTCAGCAGGGCAGGAGAGAGAAGGAGCCTCACCTGGATGGAAAACCTCTGACCCTCAGGTTCATGGTGTCCCACCAGCATGTAGCTGCCCTTTGCAGAGAGGTAGTAATATAGGCCATCGAAGGTCTCCACATGGTATTGCCCCCAGGACCGGCAGATGCTGTCTCGCTCAGGGCCGGCATTATACACTAAGACAGGGGAAAGTGAGCCTAGATCTTTATGAGCACTGTGCTGGAAACTGGTGGGGTCCAGATCTGGCAGGGCCACCTCCATTCCCCAGGCACAGCACTGCTTGGACCTACAGCTTCTCTGAACCCATGGTCCCTCCTGGGGCTGGAGATGTCAGACCTACCCAACTGGCAACGAGGTCCAGTGGCATTGAAGCGTCTGCAGTCACAGAGAGCAGGGTGCACACACTCACCCCCATTGAAGCAGGAGAACAAGTCTGTAAGAGAGACAAAGGGCTGTTACCCACTGCACCAGACCAGCAGAACCAAGACACACTTCTCCTCCCAGGAGGCACCAGGGAAGTGAAACCCCTGCCCCAGCCAGCCAGCCTGATTGGGGCCACACCGCTACATAAGGCCACAGCACAGTCCATTTTCTGATGGAAATTCAGGATGCAGTCTTAGAGCCTTGGCCTTCAGAATGCATGAAGTGGCCCTGAGGCAACTTGACCTGGGACTTCAGTTCCCTAAACTAAGCTCTTGGCTAGCAGGCAAGACCAAGACTATGAAGGCTTTGGGGGGGAGCAGGGAGAAACTGCCTTGAGATCCTCATGAATTCACTGTTCAAGGACAAGAAGCCAAAGTATGAATCAGGGTGGGCATGAGAACACAGGAGAAAGACTGACCAGAGGAGGAGACAGAGGGAAGGCGTCACAGGCAGGACACAAACATGGGATTATGATGGGGGCGGCACAGATACAGGATATAAGGGCTGAGGGCGGTCGGTGTGTGTGAGAAGAACTGAGATACAGGAGAGGTGAGGAGAGAGACCATAGGAATTAACATACTGAAGGACCTACCATCCCACAGGAAATAGGAAGCAAGACCAGAAAGAGTGTGAGGTGAGGAGAGGGGCCAACCATCAAACAGGCAGCAATCTTATGAGTCAGTGTGAGCGGGAGCGGGAGCCAGGCTACAGACACAGAGAGGCCCTGCAAGTCAAGCTGGGGAAGACAGGAAGAGATTCCAAGCACAGAAAGGGGCTCCCAAGTGGTATCTCCCCAGACTCTGCTATGCACGGGGCAACGGGGAGGGCTCAGCTTACAAGATGGTGCACACTTGGCCCGGTGCAGTCGCCTTTCCCACGAAGACATGACCACTGCATCTAGAGCTTCAGCCTCCTTTCAGGGACAGAGAACAGTTTGTGCTGAGCACATTGGGCTCCCATGTCTTCTTTCTCATCATCTAAGCATGCCCAAGACGAAGCACAGCTTCCAGCAGAGGACTCAGAACAAGCTCCCCCATCCCACCTTTGCAGATGAAGTCTGACTTCCTATCCGCCAAGGGCCCAAACCACCCACTTCTCCCCACCCGAGAAGTCCTTGATCAATCCTTTGTCAGCGGTGTTCTCATCCTGTTTTGGTCCCTGCTTCCCAGGATTGCCCCAGAAATTCTTATGTAGCCCTGGAATCAGGTATCCCCTGTTTCTAGCAATCCTCAGGGAGACCATGGGAAAGGAGGGAACAGTTGCTACCCACCTCCCATGGTCCCTGGACATCTTTAATTAATCATAGCCTTTGTAATCGCAGCCATCATGCCACTTCACATACAACTTCTAAGCCCTCGCTATGATCAGGGGACAGCCAAAGCTACAAAGCACCAAAGCCATTTCCTGGAAAATTCTTGATTTTATGGTATCGATACTTAGCCAAAGATAACTTGAACTCCTGATCCTCCTCTCTCCACTCCCAAGTGTTGGAATTACGGGCGCACACTGCCACCCTTGGCTTGGAGAATTCGTAAATCCTCTCTTCAGGACCAACCAGGGGTTTGTAATCATTTTTGTCATGAACCCCTTTAACAATCTAGTAAGACCTGTGGTGGCACCTTTTCACAAAATTGTGTAAATACATAAAACGTAAGATCACAAAAGAAGCCAATTATATTTTAATGTAAATATGAAAATGTTTTATTGACATGGGCTCGGGTAAAACTGTACATCTTTAAGAGTAGCAAACATAAATGCTATCTGCTACTGAAAGGAAATGCCTGTGGCTTCCATCGATAACTGGCACTGCTACATCGGTAACTGGTTACAGTGGCAATAATCAAAGGTATGCTAACCCTCACTTAGTGTCTTAAATAACAATAACTTTTTCCTCAGCCTGGTTCATTCCCTCCTGATTATACCTCTAGTTCCCTGGAGAACACCTGAGCTCTGCAGAACACCTGAGCCTGGTCTACATAGCAAGTTCTCGGCTAGCACAGCTACAAAATAAGACTTTGTCTCAAAAAAGAAAAAGGAAGGAAGGAAAAGAAAGAAACAGAAGAATGGAAGGGAAGAAAGAAGGATAGGAAGAAAGAAAGAAAGAAAGAAAGAAAGAAAGAAAGAAAGAAAGAAAGAAAGTTTGCTGGCTACTAGCCTGGGACCCATCCCTACTTTTTTAGACCAGGCATTCTGGATGGAAATCCCCAAAGTGTCCACAACATGTCTCCCAGTTACTGTATAGGGAGACCACTGCCAGTCCTTTTAACTTTGTGCAGTAATGCGGCCTATCTGCCTGTGTCACCTGGACTAGATGCTCAGAACCTGTGCTGGCTAGTTTTATGTCAACTTGACAAAAGCGAGAGTCATTTGGGAAGAGAGATGAGATTGAGAAAATGTCCCCATAAGATTTTCCTGTAAGCAGTTCTGTGGGGGAATTTCTTGACTGGTGATTGATTTGGGAGTGCTAAGCTCACTGGAGCAGTGTGTCACCCTGGGGCAAGTGGTCTGGGATGGTACAGGAAAGCAGGCTGAGCAAGTCATAGGGAGCAAGCTAATAAGTGGCACCCCTTCATGGCCTCTGCTTCCGTTCCTGCCTCCAAGTTCCTGTCTTGAGTTCCTGCCTTGACTTCCCTCAGTGATGAGCTGTGATGAGTTGTAGCTAAAATAAACCTTTTCCTCCCCAAGTTGCTTTTGGTCATGGTGTCTTATACTCACATGGTGTCTTATACTCTAAGACAGGGCCCTTCTCAGTGGAAAAGGATGAAGCTGCCTAACCAGGAAACCAGCAAGGTTGACATACTGCCTACTGGGAATGCGGTGTTTGGATGTAAGAGTCATTATCTCTGTAAAGATACACAAACTTCTTGAGTCCCATGGGCAGAGAGTCAGGCCTGGCTCCAACAACACTTTGGTCTACCTGTTCATTATGAAATCCCAGAAAGTCAGCTTCCCTATCTATGTAAAGAAAGCTTTACAACTCAAATTGTACAGGATTCTGACGCTGAAACCCGATACCCAGGGGCATGCTGTCTCTGCCCATGCTGGGCTTCTCACCCAGTCCTGAAGGGCAGAGAGCAGGGGCAATTCTTATAGTATAAATATTCCCCCTAACTCACTGACCCAAGGGCGACCCTGAGCTGGACATAGCTGAGGGTCAAGCCTTCCGAGGGAACTTCACCATAGGTGGGCTAATGTGTAAAGTGTCTGTGGTTGTAGAAGAAAGAAGATGAGTGTAAGCCAGGATTAGAATTAGCCATCCAATCCAGAGATCAACAAAGTTTGGCAAATGGACCTTCAAAAGCAGAGGATCCCAGGAGGGTGGGCCTCAGGGGATGGCCAGGAGTCATTGGATTGTGTGGTGTGTGTGTGTGTGTGTGTGTGTGTGTGTGTGTGTGTGTGTGTGTGTGTGTACATACACCTGAGAGTGCGCAAGTCAGAGGACAATTTCAAGTGCCCTTCCCCAAGCTTTATCCACCTCTCTGGTTTTTGCTCCTTAACCAGTCTTTCCCTGTAGCCCCCAGCAGGTGGCCCAGTTTTTGCCTTGTCTCTCACAGTTGTCTTCCTGAGGCACTGCACAGGGTATGGAGGGGCCCTGCGATAGGATTTCAAGCCAGATAGGGATGAGAACACCACTGTCTTAAACCCTCACCTGCTGCCTGCTGTCCTCTATGGTGGGGGGAACTCAGCTGTCTCCTGAAAGGGCCTGTGCCCACCCCAACTAAAACAATAACAATAAACAACAAAACAAAACAAAAACACTAGGGACCCATGAGACCAGGAAAACAGAAACAGATGGATTCCATGAATTTGCACATTCAGATACCAGGAGTGTTTGCTCTTCTCTGAATAACCTCCAAGAAAGGTCTTTAGTTACCTCGGGCCCAGAAAGAAGCCCCTTTCCCAGCGACACGCCCTCGCCAGCATCTCTTACCTGGCCTTCTATCACTGTTGTGACATCTGCAAGGGACATCTCCCGGTAGCTGTGACTAGATAAGAAATGAGCTTGCTATGGGTGGGGAGTTAGCAGTGGACATGCTTCCACTCACCCCAAAGCCCAACCCCTCCCCCATATGCTAAGCTCCTGGGATCATTTGTGCCAAGAGCAAGGATGAGACAGTGGGCAGACAGACTCACCTGGGCTCAGGAGTGGGCTCCTGTTGCGGCTCTGCACTGGTTTTCCATGTAAGTGTTGATGCTGAGGAGGGACGATATTCTCCACTCCAGGTAAGCCCCTTCACCTGGGCCTCTTACTGTGTTCTCCCACTGGCTGGGAAGCCTGACCCCTATAACCCAGCACTGCCTGCGCCCCACCACCAGCATTCTCAAGTCCTTTCTTCAGCTCCCAGGACTCTTCAGAAAAGGTCTCCCTCTTTCCTTCTACTCCTTGGGCCTCAGTTCTCTCTAGTTCTCCACCTTGGGTCTCTTCTTAACTAACTTAGAGCCTTCTGGGTCCCAGGCATGGCTGTCTCAATGTCTACCTCCCCTCTCACGGGTCTCTGCCCCCTCTCTCTCTCTCTCTCTCTCTCTCTCTCTCTCTCTCTCTCTGCCCTGAATTTCCAGAGGGAAAAGCATTGATGATATCGAGAAGAGTTAGGAAT